>NW_017265151.1:366639-488146 GCF_001638985.1 Phycomyces blakesleeanus NRRL 1555(-)
TAAAATTTTAATTTTTTGTAAAAGTTTAATAAAGCGGGGCAGAATTTCCCCCCCCCCCCCCCCCCCCCCCCCCCCCCTTATTTCTTTGTAAAGATAGACAATGTCTCCCTTAATGCGAATCTCCTTCACCACCTCAATATCCACCACTTCTATACACACACACACATATATATATACAAAAGAAGAAAAGAAAAAAGAAAAGAAAAAGACATTAGATACACTCCAAGAAACTTGTTTAATTTTTTTTTTCTTCTTCTTCTCTTTCCTTCTTTCTTTTGGATTTTGGTTCTCGCTCTACATAGCTTTCTCTCTATTATTATTTTTTCCTTTGACTAATAACAATAATAACAAGAGCAAATAATGAAGTCCGTACAGCTTCCAATGATGAATAAGCGATTTGATGATCAATACACATTTGATCTCCAGCACTATGTAAATTACTATAATTATTATTATTATCTGATATATACAAAAGAGAAACGATTAGAATATTATTAACAAAATTTATTATCTATCTATATTATTTGACATGTAGTTATCTAGAAAGAGTTTTTGCTCGACCATCAATTTATTCAACCAGGCTGCTCATCGTTGCCCTCCTCCAGGCAGCAAGGCAATCTGGTTGTGTACTCTCTGGGTTTTCTGGATGCTGACTGCCGTCTTGGCTCACATTGTGAGAATTCACTTTAAAGCAAACCATACTCTAATACCCCTGCTTCTTGTAATGGTGATGAGCACTGCATTATTTGTGTGGGGGTACAGACGAACCCAACAGCAGGTAAATATAATATGTATTTAATATAAAATATAGTACAGTACAATAGAATAGAATAGAATACCAATATAACAAGCTACTACTAATTGTTATTATTAGTATTCAAGTAATTCATTATCGCTACTGCTATTGATATTAATTTTCTCTCTTTTAGTTTGAATTTGCAATCCTGGAGATTTGCAGCCAAGTCAATGCTACACAGAACATTCGTGGTGTAAACTATCGATTGAGTAAAAATGGCCACCACCTCAACAAATCAGATCCACATCAAATTCTTGGGTTCAAGACATCTTATGTAGGTTATATAGATAAAGAGATTAAAATTATTACTTTAAAATAATAATAAAACCAAAACTTCTTCTATATATACATACATATGAATTACTCGCTTGTTTGATCAATTAATTGATTAAATCATTTATTAATCAATTTTAAATAACTAATTAATGTACAAACAATCACAGGCTATTGTTATCGAATTCGATGATCGTTACAGCTCACTACCTAGCCAGAGATTCTCTGGATCATACCCATCCGACGATTATGTCAGCATTCCATTGTGTTCAAATGCTGCTCCTACCGTAGATCAACCTCCAATGGCACATTTACCATGGCATCATGATACCGAAAAGAACCAATCTTTTCAACAGTCGACTGTATTTCCTTTCACAAGTGACGAGAAGAAATGGACTGGAATTTAAAGACAAAGAAGAAAAAGAAGAAAAGCATATTCACACAACAGCAACAATACCAACGTCAATACTACCAAAGATGCAGAATTAATAATAATAACAATAAATTATACCAAAAAGATAAAGAAGAAGAAGAAGAATAGTAAAGAGTAATGAGAATTTTATACATACACACCCGAATATATATAAGCGAATAGAGCACGTCATGCTTTAGAGATACCTTTAAATAAAATGAAATGAAATGCGATCAATCTATATCTATACACTTACATATATTTATACTCATGTATGTATATATATATATGAAAGCCTTGAATACTTGCCAAAAGTTGACTTCTTTTTTTTTGTGCAGTTTTGTCTGGTCATAGACTGAAAATCATTGATCTTATTTCGTTGATATTAGGGGGACGACATTTTCTAATCAGAAATATTACGGGAACAACGTTTCTTGGTTGGGCACGACATTACTATCTAACCGGACTAATAAATTGTAACTACATGTCCGGGGCCCGGTATCTTTCTCTAATCTTTCAGGGCAAAATGGTGTGTCCTAAATATATATATATCAATAGCCAGTTATGTAGAAGATCATAAGAAGTTGTTGTCATTAGAGTGTGACGCAGTCTTGTTGCATATTTTACTATTTATTGGCCTTCTTAAGTGTATCATGTTTTTATCTTTCACATATATATATTACCAGAGTTTAAAGTACCAACTGGTAAGTAATCCCCACTCATCCCTTTTTTTTTCTGCAAAGCACAAAAGTCTTTATACGAATATTCTGTATCTTTAGGGACCAGATATAATTATTTGATGCCGGCAAAAAGTCCATGATTTGTTGTCCAGTAGAATCAATTTTTTGTTTGTATGGAGCTGTGACAGGCTCAGATTTATTAAAGTTCTCTGAATAGGGGGTTTCACCAGCTTTGGATGCTTGACTGTTGGATATAGCGGTAGTTTAAGCACCAGCCAATAATAATAAGTATCGAAAAAAGACTGGTGAAACCCCCTAATGACCCTTGGTTGATATGTTTTCTCTCATATATGTCAAAATTCATATGTACAATACGCTTGATTAGAGTACCCATAAATATAGTGCCTATGCCCAAATTCCTCACAATTAAGTTAGACTTCTATAATTTGGTATCAAGATAACTACTTTTATATAGATTGATTATGGCTTGGTTTTGACTTTGCTTCTATATGAACTTTGCCATCAATCGTACATAAAGTACAAAATTTACAAAATTTCGGCCAAGTCACGACATCTAGAGTATCGAACTATTTTTTTAGATGCTTGGATGCTCGTTTTTCATTTTTTGAAGATTCGTCACAGCCAATCATTTTCAGAATTAAACTAACGCTACACCCAACAGACAATGTGCAAGACAAGGCAGCGTGTCAATTTCGAAATACAGCAATACGATCCTCACTTTTCTCAAACCTACGCGACAATATAATGACGTCTCAAAAATACTAGAAAAAACTATTACATCTCTTGAAGACATTGTAATCATTGTGACGCTTTACAACTCCAAGCTTACCTCAGCCTTTGTCACAGCTTTTGGCGAAACATGAAAAAGACCAAACGACAATGAAATATCTGAAGAGATTTCCTATCGTACACACCATGCTTCTGAACGCACTTGATCAATCTCCAGAAATACTACCATCTTGGGCATAGACCCAGTCTTACCCAAACACGATCAACATAATGGAAAAGCAGTTAATTAAAACACTCCAATTTGCTCTGGCTGATTTTATCGATCGATCAACAAGCTTACATCAACGTGAAAGCAGACATGAGCGCACATAATTTGTGAAATAAGTGGTTCTAATATTATAAACATTTGGCCAACAGACTGATTGCCTGAATTTTCAATGATGTGAGGACAATCTCCAGCAATCTTTACGAATGAATATGAATGTAAGTTTATGGACTTCATCAGCGCTCAGATACGTCGACGGTTTGGGCTGCGATATGCATGGCAAAGAACAGCTAGTCATCGAAGCATCAAGCAATCAGCATAAAGAACGCTTGCAACATGAGGTATTCGGAATTGTTATCAGGTTATTATCTCAATAATGAGAAAATTAGATACTGTGAGTGTTATTTTAATTAAAGAGACAAAATAATATTGCTTATATCTGTTACTATTAAAATTCTTGTAATTCAAATCCCTGTTGTGTAATGCTTGGTTTACACTGTATGAGCGTGTATTGTACGTGTGCCTGGTGTGTAACAATTCCGAAGATTGCTAACTTGCCAGGTTCATTAGCAAGAAGGAATCAGTGCTTGGTTGTGGAGTTTTTTCTTCACTCAATTGTGGGGTGTATATCACACTTCGAAATCCTGAGCCAAACTGTTGACTGCATCTTGTTTATTTGTCTGAGGATTCTTTTCGAAAAAAAACTCAGGGAGTTGCTGCTTATGCTCTTTTTGCAGCTGAAATTACTTAAGGTTAACTTTGTTGGTGTGTGATTTTTTTCCGTAAATAATCCAATTTGGATCTTCTTTCAATCTCTTCCCCCAATCTTGTGCAGTGCGCACGTTAATCCCTGCATTTCTACCAGCAGGGGGCAGCTTTCAGCAGTTTTATTCTGTTGAAGTAATAGAAAAGTGTTCTTTGTTTTTCCGAGTATACGTTATACGTTGACTTGTATTTCTGTATTTCTTCGACTGCCTCTTCAACGTCTTGATCTAATTGCTGGAGAACCTCCTCTGGTGGCTTTTGAAATTTTCTGGTACTGGCTCGACTTCATTAATGATATGATGCTGAAAGTATCCAGATGTTCCTTCCAGTTCATTGCCTCATTCCCAGCTTTATCAAGAACTTTTTCTTGGCTGTTTTCATAGTAGAGCGTATTAGTATTTATTTTATTTAATAGTTGCAAAGAAAGAAAGAAAAGCACAATTTGAAATTTACAAAGATGTAATTTGGTGACTGAAAAAGTGCAAATTGAGGCCCAACAAAAGTGCGAAATGAGCCAATGAAATGGTGGAATTTTTTTTTTAAAAAAAAAAACTAGCACGAATTGGCTTTGGCGGCACTGTATACATTCGCATTCACATTCACATTCGCATTTAACTACAAACAACAGATTCAACATGCCATTTGGACAAGTACGTCTTTCTTTAATATACTCTCTAAATACCCAACAGTCCAATGTTTACTCTCTTCTCTTTCCTTTCCATAAACACAAACTCCAATCCAATCCAATTCAATACTATTAATATGAATATTAATAAAATTTATATATATTATGTCTACAATTATACGTCTGTACGTACGTTGTACTTGTCTGTGTGTATGTGTACGTGTATGCATCTGTTTTTTGTTTGTTTGCTTGTTTGTTTGTCTGTCTGTCTGTCTGTTTGTGGCATAGATTATTGTAGGCCCTCCAGGTTCAGGAAAGACGACTTATTGTTGGGGTGCATATCAATACCTGACAGCAATGGGGAGGTGCGTTTTTAATTTTTTTTGTACATTTTATTTAGGAATCTTGATTTACCAACTCTTCATTAATAACAATAACAATAACAATAATACTTTTCTTTTTTGCTCTCTTTTTATGCTTTTATTGTTTGTTGTAGAAAGGTCGCGATTGTCAATCTTGATCCTGCCAATGATCACATTCCTTATCCCTGCGCAGTTAACATTGCCGATCTGATTACCTTGGAAGACACAATGAAAGACCTTGAATTAGGGCCCAATGGAGGAATCATGTTTTGTCTTGAATATCTCTTGAAGAATCTCGATTGGCTTGTTGAGCAATTGAAACCAATCAAAGGTATCCTTTTGATTACTAATATACTACTACTACTACTACTATTATTATTATTATTATTTATGGAATATTTATAGTATATATCTTTATCTCAAACTCACTTTCTCTTAATGTGTGTATTAATTTATTTATCTTTGTTTAGATCATTATATTCTATTTGATTTTCCTGGTCAAGTAGAACTTTTCACCCACCACACAGCTGTCAAGGACATTTTGGCTAAATTAGAAAAGCTGGACTATAGAGTAAATATCAAAGAAAGAAAGAAAGGAAGAAAGGAAGGAAGAAAAGAATGTGTACGATATTAAACCCTACATTTTTCTTATATATATATATTTGGATTATTCATTATTAGCTGGTGGCTGTTCATATGGTAGATGCTCACTATTGCACAGACCCTGCAAAGTATATTTCGGTCCTACTCTTGTCACTCAAGACCATGGTGATGCTGGAACTTCCTCACGTCAATGTTCTGTCAAAGATTGATCTTATTGAATCCTACGGAAAACTTAGTAAGCAATACATATAAACATAGATATTTTCGAAATAGCTCGTCATAATTTAACACACTCACATAAACATACGAAAAAAAAAGGGTTCAATCTTGAATATTACACTGATGTCATGAACTTGTCGTACCTGTTGGAGTCTCTAAACGAAGACCCGTTTGGATCAAAGTTTAAGGCTCTCAACCGGGCACTATGTGATCTGATCGAAGACTTCTCACTAGTCGGCTTTTACACTCTTTGTGTCGAGGACAAGGGATCGATGATGAAACTGCAGCAGGTGATCGACAAGGCCGGTGGATTTGTGTTCGGTGGTCTGACAGAAGGAAATGAATCGATCATGCTGACGGCCATGCAGGCAGGCTACCACGAAGACGTCAGAGATATTCAAGAAAGGTGGATAGACCAAGCTTATGATATGGACAATAGCCCTGATGATCGTTAAATAAATAAATAAAAATTTGAAAAAAAAATTAAGTTTCTGTAAAATAAAATAGAAATAAAGTAAAGTAAAGCTTAACCAGCTTATGGAGTCTGAAAATACTCGCACAAATAATAACTGAATCCTGTTACCATTCAAACACTAAAAAAAAAAAAAAAGGGAAAAAAAGGTCCTTTTGAAAACTGCTTAAAAGCCTATTTTAAATAGAATCGGTTAAATGGATCCATTTGAGAGTTGATGGACTGTATGTGTCCATAAGCGTTTGTATAAGCTACCTTGGCAAATATACATATAAATAAAAAATATAATAAGTAAAGAATACACTGTATGAATTCAATTTGGTTTGATTTATTCTTGGATGTAGTACCAAATTCCTTTTTGATACTAATGGCCGTGTCATCATCATCATCATCATCAGACAGTAACCAAGACACCAAAGTAAGTAAAAATAAAAATAAAAATAAAAATTGTATTGTATTGTATTGTATTGGTACACACAGTTATAGTCTACAGAAAAGCAGATAGGCACAGCCATCTTTAATAAGAACAATAATAATTATATCCATAGTAACATAATATAATATTTTCCCACCTCTTTTTTTTTATTATTATTATTTGTTTGTTTGTTCTCTTGCCTTTCTTTTTTTATTTATTAAAAAAACATACACACACACACAAAAAAGAAAAATATGCTTAAAGACTTACAATATTCACTCAGTCGCCTAACTACCGATGTCAGAACTCAAATGGTTCGAAACAATCCGCTCCAGAGACAAGACACAAAGGCACTCTCGATGTGGATTTACAAAGAACGTACCGATCTTGCTTCAATGCGCTCATTGTCTTATCAGCATTCAGAGACCAATCGCATGTTGATGGAGTGGGCCACTGAAGAAAGACAAGAAGCAGGACCTGATAGCCGTGACCTCGAAGTAAGATTACAGCTTTCTTTCTTCTTTATATGAGTAGTATATAGTACTTGGGTCTGAGGGAGAGGGGAGGGAGTAGTGCTCACTATAGTACTTATAGGCTATTTAATACTATTTCTTTATTTCTAAATAACTAAACACATATACAAAAAAAAAGGATATTGTTAGTAAGCTGTGCAAATTATTGGATAAGCAAGTTGATCTCGAAAAGCAATATGCTGGTAAAGTAAAGCGTTAATATTATATTATATAAAATAATAATAACAATAATAACAATAATGATGATAATAGGTAAATACAGACAGTATCGCCATGCTATAAAGGCAATCAGAGAAAGAGAGGAACAGTTATCCGAGATGCGCGAAAAAAAGAAGACTCTTCAGGCACGGATCACACACCTGGCCAAGACCAACCCCAAGTCGCCAAAGAAGATCGAGTTTCAAAAGGAACTCGATGCTTTGCAGAAAGACACCCTAGAGACCGAGATGGAGATGGGCGATTTCAAACGGTTTGCACTTCGCGAGGCATTCTATCTGCGGTTCAATGCGATGAATGAATTTGCTGAAAAGTCAGCAATCCTGGCAGGATTTGGAAACTATCTGGTCGACCTCCTCGATATCGACCCCACCCCGGCTGGCCAGACAACCCGCAGACCATATGAGAACGAAGAGGTGGCCAGCACAATCGTCCAGGACTGTCTGCTGGCCCTCGAGGCCTGGAGTCCGGCGGAGGGAGAGCAGAGAGCAACCCTGGCTATTCCAGGAATGATGGATTCTGACACGATGAGTATGGATGATGCCAGTAGTGTATATACGATGGATCAAGAGAGTGGCCAGCTCAAAGCAAAAGGCGACCATTACTTTTATCAGCCCGAGTACAATACAAGCAGTAGTTCGTTTGGACCTAGCTTACCGCCAAGAAGATCTTTCCAACAGCCACCAAGCCACCTCTATTCCTTGGCAAATCCGAGCCAGGACAGAATTCCTTACCCTCTGTACGACAATGTTCCGCCGCCTGCCTATGGTAACGATGACAGCTCATCCAGTAAGTATTTGAGTTGGTAATAAGGATAGCAGTAGCCAAAGAGAAAACTTTCTTTTTTTTTGAAATGATGGACTGATTATGTAATGATTTCAAGGTAAACAACATGAGGATAAGCAGTTGGTTGAGCCTGGGGTATTTGAGTCACCTTTCCAGTCCCACGCCCATTTGGGAGCAAACAACATGAACATCAATATGAACGCCAGCACTAGCAGTAATAGTATTGGAAGCACGGGTAGCAACGGTAGTGGTAGTGGTAGTGGTAGTGGTAGTGGTAGTGGTATTGGAGCACCAGGATATAACAGCTCTCCATTCCTGCCACACTCGTCATTACATGGTAGTGTAGGAGGAGGAGGAGAACCGGTCGGAATGTACCCCCCTCAACAATATGCTGGACCAGTGTCATACCAAACAAACTATCAACAACTGTTCCGCCACGTCTCTATGCGCCAACAACAGGGAGGTGCCCAGCAACGGACCTATAGTGAGTTTCAGCAACAATTCATGGGACCGCCTGGAAGTAACGGCAGTGGTGGACCGGGTATACCTTACCGACAGCGCATTGACGCCGGAGGATTCAGGATTCCGCCACCGCTAGAAGTCGAGCCTGTGCTTTCGGCTGAGGAAGAAAAAAAGCAGTTGAGTGAGCGATATGCGGCTGAGGAAGAGGCGTATCAGAAAGAGATTAAAGAAGCGCAATCGATAAGTGAACAAGAACAAGAACCAAAAGGAAAAGAAATAGAAGGAGTGGAGGGTAATGGCAGTAATGATGAGCTATCGTTATCATCATTACCACCAAAGGTACCCCAACACAGTCAATCGACAGAACTATCGGATCCTGTTGAAAATGATGATGTTTTGGAACCAAAAGAAAAGGAACAAGAATCTCTGGTTTCCGAAAAGTCTGGCAATGAGAGTGACAATGTTCAGCAACCTCAACCTACCGAGAGTTTGAGTTCGGATGCCAAATCCATTGAATCTACAAAGGAACCAGAAGTTTTAAATACAGAGACTATTCTACATAAGCCTCATGAACAAGACACATAAATAAATAAATAAATAAATAAATAAATAAATAAATAAATAAATGGGTAAATGGGTAAATCAATCAATCAATCAATCAATCAATCAAAATATTATTATTATTATTATTATTATTATTATTATTATTCAAATTTGCTTGAGTTTTATTTATTTATATTTGAAATTGTGAAATAAAAGCAATATACATATAATATATATATTGAGACAAGGAGATGGGTGGGTTGGTTGGGTATAATGTATGTATGTATGTATGTATGTATGTATGTATGTATAATATATTTATATCTACAATTTACTGAAAAAGAAAAAGATGTTTGATTTGTGTTGAGTTTTGTTTATAAAATGAAAAGTATTATATATATATATATATATATTGTCTTTGGGCTTTACAGGATGAAAAAGACAAGGATACAGACAAACAAATAGGTAGATGGGAAATTCAAAGGAGGGATTTTTTTTTGATGTGTATGAATATGTATATTATGTATATTATGTATGTATGGTATGTGTTGTGAGTTTTTTTTTTTGAGTGTTTGATATATATGTGATTTTTTTTTGAATGTGGAGTGTGTTATGTGTATATACAATGAAATGTTGAATTTTTGAATTGAAAGAATGAAAGGAAATTTGCGTTTGTATGATGTTGAAATATATATATGTGTGTTTTTGTTCTTCTTAAATTATCGTCTTAATCTTAATCTTCTTTGGTCTGGTTTGGGTTTGGTTGAGTCGGGAAGATTGATTGAATGGATTAAAGGTCGACTATGTGTATGTGCGTGCGAATGTTTTTTTTTAATGTAGGTTGACTACAATGTGCATGAATTCATGGTGGTGTGTGGCAAAGTGGAGGTTGATCCATTTGTGTACAAATGCACCGTATATACGAACAAGAAGACGCTCTGAGCAGATAGGACATGGTCGATAGGTATATTTAGATGCTGGCCCTTCGTGGGGCTTTGACAGAGGGGCGGCCAATAATTTTGTGCTGTGCTGATGGAAATTATAGTGGTGAACGAAGGATGACTGGGTGATCATTGTAGAGCTGAGCATAATAGCAATGTATTTATATATATATATATATATATAAAATGTCTTTTTGTATCGAACAAAGAGAAGGAAGAGAAAGGAAGAAATTGGTATGTTTTGAAATGATTTTATATACAATATTTTTTTTGTGTTTATATATATATAAAAGATGGGATTATTTTAATTATAAAAAAATCAGGCTGGTTTATATAGATTTTATATTAAAAGAAATATATAAAAAATCATTCTAACCTGGTACTAGCACTTGTCATGGGAATTTGGGAACTTGTTGTTCTATATTAAAGAAGACATAAATACATATACTACACATGGGGCTTACTACCTCAACTAGAATATAAATTTCTTTATATATAAAATATACATTATATTCAAAATGTATATAAGCATATTATATAATCTAAAATACAAAATGAAAACCTTGATGATTATCGATGGTTTGCTTGGACCATGAATTTTTAATATACAAAATAAATAAATAAATCATAAAAATCATAAGAATAGTTTTACAAGAGTCGGGTCGACACGAGAATAGGACAATGTACTACACAATTACAAATATATATATATATATATATATATAATTATATATGAATGTGGTGAACGGTGACCCTTTGGAATGGGGAACACTTGTGATTTAACTTCTTTTTTTTTTGTTCTCGTACTCTGTGGTACAAAACCCATATATAAATCTATACACCTTGTCTTGCCTTTCCTTACATGCCTTACTCGACCATTTTACCCACCAGTCCACCTTACATATCTATATATCTATCTATATGTATATTGGTTGGTTGGTCTATCCGCTCACACTGCTTTCTATTCTATTTTATTCTTTCCTTTTTACATTGATAATCCATACTAGTATAATAAATACTATTATTATTTTATAAATGTTTTTTATTTTCAAAATTAAAAATTAAAAATAAAATAGGCTACACCAAACGTTACTTTATAAACCTTTTCATATTTTACCAAAAATAAAAATACAAGAAAATTCTTGGTGCCTGTGCCCTTGTTTCAATTCTGGTGTGAGAGAAATTGAATTCATCCTATATTATTTTTATTTTAAATAGAAAAAAGAAAAAAGAAAAAAAAAACTGCTTATATACAAATAATATCCAAATATTTGTACCTTTTGTTCTCATACTAACAAGAACAAAAAAAAACAATAATCAAATAATATTTTATCCAACTATTTCTTTAGTTATTTATTTATTTGTTTTGTATGAAACGTGTAGTAACAACTATCGTAAATGCTCAAAGTAACACACACACAAATACATATACATATCTTTTTAATACATATAAATCTACTTGATTTTCAGTAATAAATAATCAGATGATATTTAGGCCATTTTCTTTAAACTACCCTGCCCTGCCCTGCTCTGTTTGTACCTGGTCTACCTTGCTATTCTTTGCCACACCCTACACTGGACAGTAGAATAAAAAAGAAGGATGATGATGATAACATTTAAGAAAGGTGATTTTCGAACAGATAGACACAGACACAGATAACATATTACTATGAATGAAATTTGCATGTCATTTGGTGGCTAGACACACCTAAAGTTGAAGAAGAATAGATCAATAGATGTTGTTTTAGATTTATTAATAATATTGCATGCAAAGATATATAAAGGCTAATAGTAAGAGATCTGTACATAAAACGTAAAGTGAATTTCATCAACCAGATAAATAAATAAATAAATATTATTTTTCTTTGTTGTTCTTTTGTGGGGTTATAAAACATTCAATACACGTTTGAGGTACAAAATATCTGGGACTCCTTTCTAACAAAGAAATGAATGATTTTAATAGCAAATATATATATTTTGTAAAGTCAAGACACACAAGATAAACAGAAAGGATATATGTAACTTGAAAGTGTGTAAGATAAAAGATTGAGAGTAAAAAATATTAATATTATTATTTTTTTAGAGAAGATTATCACAAATCAATCAATCATCCTATTGATTTGTGATAATCTTTTTATCAGACCATTTTAACATCCAAGAATATAATATTATTATAATTTTTATTTTGAAACAAAATTACGTTATTTCTGTAGTTTCAATCGTTATTATTATTATTATTATTATTATTATTTTTGAATTGAATTTCAAATGCACATTTATACATACATAACAATCCTAAGCCTAAGCCTAGAATAATATTGTTAATTAATAAGATGTATTTTTGTATTGATATTGATTAGACGTATTTCATACGATAATCCATGTCAAAATAATAATACTTTATGTATTCATATAGTAATAATAGAATATTACTTCTCCTATATATATATATATACTCTTTAATAATAATAATAACAATAATCCCACGCCAAATTATTTTCATTTTGTATAATTTTTTTATATTACATGCCATATATTATTAACCACATTCTTGACACCAACTCTCTCTTTTATATAGAAAGAGTGACCAAGATTAATCAATACTACTAGCCTTTATAATCAAACCTTCTAACAATGTTTTTTTTTAAATAAATAAATAAATAAATAAATAGATAAAATAAAAATAAAAGCATGTATCTGCGTCATTGATTAACCAAGATCTTGTATAGAATACCATTCAATTATATTTATATATTTATATATAGGTATATAACTCACTAGTCAAAATCTGTATTGAAAAAAAAAAGAAAACATCCTTGTTTTGTCGTTTGTTTCTGTCGTACAGTATCTTGATCTAGTCACACACAAACACAGCTGTAGGAAATGGCAAAACTTGTAATTCCGAGCCTGCACATTTGTTAGAGGCCAATAGGAATCTAATGTTTAATCCTTGGTGGTACCTATCTAAGCAAATAGGAAGCGTATACTCTTATGGTTCAAACCTTATTAAATTCAAATATTTATATATATAAATATAAATATAAATATTATTTTGTTGAATTGAATTTAATTGAATTCAATTGAATTATATATTTATTTAAGCAGAAAATCAAGGCAAAAAGATAGAGAATAAAAATAATAAAAATAATACAGGAAATAAAAGTTAAATGTCATGGGGTGTATGCAACAAAAAAAAAACGTAGTCAATAACACCCATGATGTTGGGTGATCGAGAGTACCAAATTCTCATGAAAGCAAGGGACTTTTCTATATTTTATTTTATTTTATTCTATTCTATTCATCTATCTGCTTGGTTAATTACCATATTATATTTATATATCTTGTATGTCTTGCTCACTCATAATCATAATATCAATTATTCATTACATTATAGCCGGGAAACTTGATAAAATATGCAAGCAAGGTTGCTTAGTTACCGAGAAATATAAGCCAAGTAAATGACTAACAACAAAAGAAAAGAAAATACATCTTTTCTTTATGTATTGAATAGAATACAATCTTTACAAGTCTCATTTGAAGAACTCTATTCATCTTGCTTGATACTGGATTAATTTTTTATTTTATTTTATTTTATTTTTGTACAAGACATCTGAGCCAACATCAACAATAACAACAAAAAATATTCTCACATCCCCATGGCAACTCTAGTTTACACAAGATGTGTAAAAATATATCCATCTATTCATGTAACTAGTCTTTCCTTTCTTTCTTTATTTCTTTGTTTTACTAATGGAATCATACTCGGAACATATCCATGGCAATCAGTGCATTAATGATACTATAGTCCACCCATATTTAGTAATCCAAGTTGAGTATGTGCATGTGTGCATGTATTTATATGGATATTTGTGTGGGTGCTGGTGGGGGTATATGCGTATTAAAGGTCTAATGACTGTGGCCGGTGCGCAATTGATAACAGCCATGTATATATATATATATATAAAATAAAGAGAACTACGTATGTAGGTACGGATGTACGTACAGACCAGCTTCTTTGAATAGGCCTGACCCCATGGAATTGAACATGGGATTTTGTGTTTTAAACCCACACGCATCATACATAGCATAGCATATCATAGAATAGTAATAGTAATAGTATAGATACCCACAAAATATACTGTAGGTCACATCGCCCTTTCTTTTTCTTTTTCTTGTGTACAGAAAACGAAAATGGGATCTATCTATACTCTTTTCTTTCCTTCTTTCTTTTGTTTTTATTCATTGCTTTATCTATTTCCTTAACAAAAAGGAACAGCGAGAAGACTACAAAATACAGGTCTAGTCATGGGTATGATTATACTTTTACATCTATCTTCTTTCCATCGCCACCAACGCCATCATCATCACTATTATTATTATTATTATTATTATTATTATTATTATTATTATTATTTTTTGACTCTTTTTTTTTAGAGGGATACTTTTATAATACACAATTGTATACAAATATATATACACCTTTATGTTTTTGGTATATGGGATCATAATAAGAATAATAAATAAATAGGGGAAGGGGAAAGGGTGGAAAGAATATAAAAGAAAATTTTCGATTCGATTGCTATGACTTCTTCTTCTAAAGGGTTATATGTATATGATTTGACTTGATTTTAACGATCATTATTTTCTACAATGATAATGATAACGATGCTTATGTTGATATGTATGAATATAAATATAAAGTTACTCTATTTGATCAACCGGGTTTGTGCTTCCGGGGGGGTAGATTAATAATTTACATAAAAGTAAATTTAATATTCTGTAAGCAAATCAAATAAAAGGAGAGATATTATATATATATATATATATATATATATAAAATATAAAGTTTCTTACGATCGCAACATACAATTCATCGATTACTCTAGATCTCTCTGTCCAAGTTACATAAAGGATCATTAGTTCCTGGCTACCCACCTTATAAACTCTATATAATCATCTACCTGTTTGATTACTTATCCCTTATTATCAATGCAATGCAATCCAATGCAACATCGATCATAGTATTTGCTATTATTATTATATTTTATACACACTCAATTGCCACAGATAAATCCAGACAAGTGATACTATAAATTGTATATTGACTTGACTTGTAATTTTATATACATATCCAAATTGTTTTTTGAAAGCTTCAGGCATTATAAGGCATGGATTTTAGTTTATTTTTGGGTTGATTGGTTGGTTGGTTGGTTGATTCATTATTCTTATTTGTGGTTTGTACATATCCATCAAGGACAGACGAATATACCAGTTGTATGTATGTGTGGGAGAGAGGAAGGAATAGACGCAAAGAGAATATTATACAGTCAATTGGGAGTGAGTGAGTGGGTAACATAAATAAATAAATAAATAAATAAATAGGGAGAATATATAGACAAAAGAATCAATAGAATCAATATGATAATAATAATAAGAAAATGGTAGTGGTAATAGCAAATAATAGTGGAGTGATATTGGTATGCAAGGGACAACAATAAAGTCACTTTTAAGATTTTTTTTTTTTCTTTGCAAGTTTCTGCCTTTTCTTTAGAAGGGTTCTTCCGTTCTTGGTTTCTGGGCAACTGCGCAATGCCAGTTAATATAAGTGCGCGCTTGTTTCCACTCGGCCGGCAAGTTGGAAATTGTGGCAGCATATTTTTCAGGACTGATGTTGATCACTGCAGATAACCAGGGCTGAAGAGACTGGAGGGTAAACAAATAGTGGCTGGAGACTGCTCTGGCAAACTCGGAACAAGGTGGTGAAAGGTCGACTGGTAAACTTGGATTACGAGGGTTACTTTCACTTGCGTTGGGATGTGTGGGTTGTGTAGGAGAGCTCAAAGGGGATGCATGACTGCTGCCCCATCCAAGAGGAAGAGATTGGAATTCGCTTTCCACCCGTCTGAACCCATTGACAGCCAGAATCGAAGGAAGACGACGACCAACATAAGGGTCTTGTTGACGAAGCGAAAGGCCATAAAGAACTAAATATAACAAAAAAAAAGTTATTAATAAAATATATATTTTTAAACAATTTAAAATAAAATTTAAAGATAACTTACGTTTGTCATTCATGGCACACTCGTTTCGAAGACTACTTTGTGTTTCCATATCCTATAAAGCCAAAAAGAATTGTATTAGTTGGAGTGTTTCTATGGATACAAAGACTTTGTTTTATATATATATAGAAAAAAAAAGAGACTTACAGGTTCCATTAGTTCTACCCATCCTCCAGGTTTAAGGATTCGTAGATATTCTTTAACCAACGGACTCCACATATGTGCCTGCAGACCAAGATTCAGATCACGCTGGAAGATGTAGTCAATGCTGTTGTCAGGAAACGGCAGAGACGCTAGTGTGGTAGACGATTGCTGGCCAACTGTACATGTTCTAAAGTGGCAGTTCTTTGGCTTGATGTCGCGCGGAAAGGCATTCAGACAGTCGATGCCAATGAAACTCGAGTTTGGGAACTCGGTGCTCATCTCCATTGTCCAGGTGCCAGGACCACAGCCGACGTCCAGAACCACACAGCCCTTTTCGAGCATGGATCGAGCAGGAGCCGAGAAATCGCCACCAAATGCGGTGCGGAGAATGTAGTGCTGTGCGACCATGCGATCCTGCTCGTCGTTTCCGCGCGAGAGCACATCGGGCCATTCGACCGGATCATACTTGGCACTCTTGTTTGGCATAGCTGGAATGGTCTGGAGGGTATCTTGTAGGCAAAGCAGCTGTTGGTGTTGCTGAGCAGGCAAAGGTTCGGGCAAGAGAGCCAGGGCGCGTGCGGTGTTGTTTGCGACTGAGGAAGAGCGGGACCGGCTGCGACCAATGGAAGACATTGAGGTTGATTGAATAGAGTTTGATTGATAGTGTTGGTACTGCTTTTGGGCTGCTTTTGAGCGAATGGTCGATGATTGACGGGATTGGATTGATGAGGCAATAGATGATGTTGGACGCTGGTTGATCCACCTGTTGATTGATTCGTTGCTATGAGGTCTTTTGCGGAGACTGGCTGGAGATGAGGTTGAGGAGGATGTGGCGGTTCTGGAGGATAGGGATGAGTTTGGTGTAGTGGATTTATTGGTGTGACTGGTGATTGTTTTTGAGACAGGCCACTGTTGATCTACAATAGGAGTGGTTTGAGAGAGGGTTGGAGTAGATGAAGGACGGGTATCGGTCCAGGGTGAGAGAGCGGGAGAGGGTTGAGCGAGGTAGTTTGATTCGATTGAAACCTGGGTAGGTTTCTTGATGAGTTTCTTAAGGAAAGAGCAGGTGTCTTTTTGAGTGATACCAAAGCTAAAGAGCATCTTCTTCTTCTTCTTCTTCTTTATTATTTATGATAGAGAATTGGAATGGTTAACTAATGAAGAAGTAGAAGTAGAAGTAGAAGTAGAAGTAGATGAGGAGGAGGTTTGGAGAAGTAAGGTATTTATATTCGTATCTTGATTTTGTGTTACACCCCCCTCTTTTATTTGTATTATTATGACTTTCTAGTTATGGTATTTAGTGTTTAAAGTTGTGTGCTCAGGAGTGTCATTTGAAGAGAGGAGTAATGCATGGTTAAAGGCAAGGTTGTAATAATCTTTGGTTGGTTGGTTGGTTGGTTGTTTGGCTTTAATAAGCAAAAAGGAAAAGATAGGCCGATCGGAATACCCTAAACAGATCAAAAAAATAAATAAAAAGATATCTTTATGCTCAATACCATAACCCTCCTCCTCCCCTTTACTTCACTTTCCTTTCATATTCACCTCCCCTTTAAACAATTTATACCTACATAATATTTTATTTATTTATTTATTTATTTAAAGAAGAGTACAATAACTAAATTCTGAAAAGTTTCTTTTTTGTTGTTGTAATTTTCCTGTCGATCTATTATATAATTTCTGTTTTGTACCTTGTTCTTTTGTCATTGTCATTGTCATTGTCGTTATTTGGGGGGGCCTTTTATTATTATTATTATTATTATTATTTGATCTTCGTTTTCTAAAATAAATAAATAAATAAATAAATTTTAGTGGCACAAGTAAGTGGAAAATACATGCTTTACTCTTATTTTTATTGTATTTTAAATGGTGCGATAATTAACGATAAAATAATAAGAATAATGCTAATAAGCTTAAAACAAAAAACAAAAAAGTCTTTCAGATCGTCCCTTGTTTAAGGAAATCTCGATTGTTAGGATTTAATACTTTAAAAGAGATATCCCAAGCCTATTCACTTTTTCTTTTCTTTTTGGTATTGCTGGGTAGGTTTAGCGACAGTGCGTCTGCGATTTTACTCTATTTTGGGTCAATTCCATGCGTATCCGTATTGCCTATAAAGGTAAATCTTCTGTATGTCTTTAACAACCTTGCTTACAATTTTCTTTTCTTATCTTTCTTTCTGTTGCACTACCATACAACTAGTTACAAACTCACCACACGCACCAACAATACAGTTTCACTCTTTTCTTTCTTGTGTATCTTTCATGCTATTTATTCCATACGACCGTGCAGTTTATGATCTGGCACATTTTAAGAAAAAAGAGGTACATAAATATTCTTTATAGTCAATTCAATCGCATTGTCAAGAATTGTCATCTTTTGCGCGCACTTTAAGTTTATCATATCCTCCCTTTATTCGATTTGGCTATCAAGTCACAGCATTGAAAATAATCTAATGTATAATTGAGTTTATTTATGATTCTTTCTTTTCTTTCTGTTGTTGGTGGTGTTAATGTTGCCTTTTTTTTTTTTTATTATTTATTTATTTTGCTTCTAAAATATAATCCTATACCAATTTTTTTTTTTTTTTTTTTTTTTTTTTTACATAATGATAATTTATATTTGATATTTTGATATTGAAAAATATAAAATATAAGAAAGAAAGAGAAATAATAATAATTATAGAGATTTGGTTCTTTTTTTTTTTTTTTGAAAAAAAAAATTATTATTATTATTATTATTATTCTTTTATTCTTGTTCATCCCCAGACCCACTGTTTTCAGCGAGTCTCTCGGGTTCGTCCAGTCGTGACCTACCGTCGCGCTCTTCATCACGCTCATGCTCCTGTTCGCGATCCTGTTCGCGATCCTGTTCGCGATCCTGTCCGTGCTCATGCTCATGCTCAGGCTCACGCTCAGGCTCACGCTCATAGTCACCTTGTTGTTCGTCTTCTTGGCGATGGCTATGGTGTTCTTCGTCATGGTGATGATGGGAGGGAGGGGCTGGGCTGCGGGAACGCATACGGGATTCTGAATGGGGAAGGGGAGAAACAGAAGAAGAAGTGTGAGGGTGAGAAGACAGAGGAGGAGGAGGAGGAGAGCGAGCTCTGCTGTCATCTCGGGAGTCGCGGCGTGGAGAACGCATCATGTCGTCTCTGGAGTCCCGGCGAGGAGAGCGCATTCGATCGCGGGGAGGCAGAGGAGAGTCAAGGCGATCATCGCGGTGGTGGTGGTGTTGGCTATGGTGGCTGTGGTGTCTGACAGGCGATCTAGACCGGGAGGGAGTGTAGCTACGGTGTCTGTGGCGTCTGGGAGAGCGCGATCGGGAGTAGCTGGGGCTTCTATGGCGTCTACGAGGGCGGTCTCGAGAGTAGCTACGGTCTCTGGAGTAGCTGCGTCTGTGGCTATTGAATTTACATATAAAAATATAGAGTTTTAGTATTTTGTTGTTGTCCTTTAGGGTAATTAAGACAAAAATAAAGAAAGAGTATTATACATATATATATATATATATATATATATATATATATATGCCTTGGATTCTTCTTCAAGCGGATTTGTATGGAGTAAGAGTGAATTGATTGATTGATAATTAAATGTTTTTTTTTCTCAAGTGGAATGGAAGGTGGGCAAAAAGAGCGGGCGGCAGACTTTTGTAAATTTTTATGTACATAAAAAAAATAAAAGACCCTTGTTTCCTTGCCGCTATGAAAATAAACAGAGCAAAAGAAGAGGAGATTTTGCACGCACCAAACAGATCCCTTCCACTCCACCACAACTATACTATACTATACTATACTATACTATATTTTTACACTCTTACTCCCATACTTTCTCTCTTTTTTTGTTGCCATCTTTATCTCATACACTTTTTTAAGAAAGGATCATTCAAAAGAGTGATAAAGAGATAGAGAAGGCAGCCAAGCAAGAGAAACCCACTGATAAACAGAAAACCAAGGCAGCAAGAATACTACGATTTGTTACTATTAATTTACCTGGGTCTGGAACGGCAATCTCTAGCCCAATGACCTGATAGAAAAATAATGATAATTTAGTTTAATTGATTGAGTGAGTGATAAAAAAAATTGAACTTTTTTTTTTGTTTGAAGAGGGGGGGTTCAATCATTGTGTTATTTACCTTCGTCACCACAACGGAAACATGTGCGATCATCAGATCTACGTGCCTTGCTCTTGGCGTGTTCGACGATAATACGAACACCGTCAATATCCTACAAATATATTGTTTAATATTAATTCTCTTTTATATATATATATATATATATATATTATATAAACATTGTATAGATACGAACCATTCCGTCTGTAGCTCTCAAGGCATCTTCAGCATCATACTTGTCTTCAAACTCTACAAAGCCATAGGCTTACAACAAATATATAAATATCAATTGAATTGAAATGAATTGAATTAAATTAAAAAAAAAAAAAAAAGATCAAATTCAAATTGAATCCTTTTTTTTTTCTTTAATTTTATAATATAGTATAATATGACTTACAGAAACTGACACCTCTCTAGAAAAGAAACAAGACCAATAAAATAAAGATTAGAATAAATGACCAATAAATTACTTCATTCTTCTTTAATAGTTTACCTTGACTTCACATCTTGTGATCTTGCCATACTTGTAAAAAGTGTCTTCAAGATCACTTTCTCTGAAATCAGAAGGCAATTTACCAATAAAGAGTGTCATGATATTTCAATTCAATTCAATTCGATCCGATTCGATTCGATTCGATTCTTGATGATTCCGGAAAATAGTTTTTCTTTCTTTCTTTCTTCTTTTTTTTTTTGTAAATATATATCAAATTATATATATTATTTTTATTATTATTTTTTAATTTATTTATTTAATATTTATTTCTTTTTTTTTTTTGAAATAAAAATTATTGAAGAAGAAAAGAAAGTGGTGGAAAAATAAATAAATAAATAAATAAATAAATAAATAATTCACTGACTTGACTTGATTTGACTGACTCACTAATTTTTTATTTTTTATTTTTTTTAAAAAAAAATTATTTTTATTTATTTATTTATTTAGGGCTGAGACATGGTCTCAACGTCATGATTTCCTTTTTTGTTTATTATATACATATATACATATATACATACAAGTAGATTGTATAGTGAGTATAGTGTGAGTAAATGGTGAGTAGAGTTTAAAGTGTAGTAAAAGTTGACGATGATGATGTCAAACAGAAAAAAAAAAAAGTCCTTTTCAAAGAAGTATATTGATGTTTCAATTTCATGTCTGTCTGTCTGTTTGAATGTCTTTGTGTGTATTATATATATATATTTCTTAAAGATAAATGATAATTATAATGATAAAGAAAAGTACATATTCATATTCATTATCATTGTTTTTTGCTTCTATTACTTATAGTGATGATGTGTGATGTTACTTTTCTTTTAATGTCTCCAGATCTTCAATTGCTTATCTTTTCCTCCACTTGCTACCTTGTCTCCTCCTGGGGACCAGTCGACAGCAAACACCTCATCCAAATGACCAGGCAAATCCATCTTGATCTTCATCTTCTTGATGTCCCAGATCTTCAGGGTGCTGTCTTTACTGCTACTGATCAGCATGCGCGAATCGCTCGACCAACAGACCTGGTATACTGCACCAACGTGTCCTCTCAGATTGCCGATAAACTTGCCTGTCATGCCATCCCACAGCTTTACAGAGTTATCAAACGAAGCACTGGCAATCATGCGGCCGTCGGGAGAGAAACTGACATGGTTGACTAGCTTTTGGTGGCCAGTCATACGGGTAATTGGCTTCTTGCTGGCTTCGGGTTCCCAGAAGAACATGGTAAAATCATCAGAGCCAGATACCAAACGCTCGGGCTTGTTTCCCTTGAATGCCTTGTATCGTGCAAGAGCAGCAGCCTTGGCTATATAATAAATAATATAATAAATAAGAATGGGGGTTTTTTTTTTTAAAAAAAAAAAAAGATATTTACATTCTTCTTCAGAAGCATAACGTTTGCCAGTGTGGTCAAATGGTCCAGTACGAAGAACAAAATCAGTGCTAAGAGCAAGTGAATTGACCTATTATTATTTTTATTTTTCAAAAAATAAATTAATTTCAATCTTGATAATCACAAAGGTTTTTTTTTTTTTTTTTTTTTTCTCTTGGGATTTTTGTAACTTACCCAATGACCGTGACCCTGTAGAGTTTTGACAAGTGCACCCTAAACACAAAAGAAGAGAACAATGAATATACATACATACATATTTTTTACTTTATTTTTTGTACTCATGTAACACACACAGACCCCCCCAGAAAATATAATATAATATACAGATAAAAGAGAGACTTACGCTAGAATTCCAGACTTTGATTGTCTTGTCTTGAGAAGCAGAATAGATAAGCCCCTCTCCACCCCACTTGACACATGTGACAGCGGCTGTGTGCTGCGAAATCGTCATGGAGATCTTTCTCAGAGTAGTATCCCATACACGGATAGTACTATCCTTTGATGAACTTGCAAGACGGTTTGCCTTTGAATTCCTACAAAAGATTATTATTATTATTATTTTAATCAATATATAAAAAAAAAATTTAGCTTACAAATGGTAAGGTTCCCATGCCAATGCTGTGATCCATTTTGTATGTCCCTTTAAAGCATCGCCCAACGCCTTGCCAGTCTTGGGATCCCATAATCTAACCTAAAAGACATAAATATATAAGAAAATTAGAACAGAAAAAAATTATAATCAACAGTGTATCAATATATCTGTTCTTCTTTTAATCAAACTTACAGTGTTATCCATACTTCCAGAAGCCAAGGTCTTACCATCAGGGGACCACGCAATAGACAATACCCAGCTTGTATGACCTTTTAAAAAACAATTGACAAACAGTGTCAATACCACAAATCTAATGCCAAGCTTAATCCATATCTACGTTACATCACATTATATTATATTCTTACCCTTCAAAGTATGCTGTGGTGTTTCTGTATTCAAATCCCATATCCGGACAGTGGCATCACCTAAATACAGTATGTCCGAAAAGAAAAAAAAAAAGATAAAAAGATAAATACAATAGATCAACATGGACAAAATGTATAGGCATATAAATCCAATTCACTAAATCCCACCCACCCCATTTATTTATTTTTTTGGTGTTGTATTTAATTCAATTAAAATTTTTAATTTACCTGAACCGGTAGCCAATTGAGCACCATTGGGACTAAATGACACTGACAAAATAGCCTCTGTGTGTCCTGACAAGGTGGATGTACAGCGAGATACGGCACGAACACGGAACACGGCCTGAGGCTGATAGACAATTGTGATGGTGTCTTCGGTAGATTTGTCCTTGCGATCGATCCACAGATTCTTCAGGATCTCATCTTCACCGACATGGAAAGAGTAAGGAAGAGGATCTTCAGACTAATGAGACATGGATTGTTAATTTTCTTGTTTTTTTTTTCTTAGAAGAATAAATAAATTATGTACTATAGATCTCAATAGATCGTTTGATTAAGAATGAAATGATTTGATTTACTTGTTCCAAAAGTTGATTCAACAAAAGTTCGAGTTGTTCAGGTGTGACATCTCCGGGCAAATTGAGAGGGGGACCTGTGACATCTCCATCGGACGACTTGAATTGAGCAACGATCTTCTGTCCCTCCTGCATAGGCTCTCCTGTCGCGGCAAGAGCAGCAGCAGCCTTCATTTTCTTATAGATGGCTGACATTTCTTATTCTTCTTCTTCTTTGTTTATATATGTAAAATGTATGTATGTATGTATGTATGTATGTAAAAATAAATAAATATGTATATAGTGTTTGTTTGTTTATGTATAGATATATAATTATATATATATATATATATATTTATATAGGTATATAGGTTTATTATATACTATATATTATATTATACTTTTATATAATATAATATAATATAATATAAAAATGCACAAGAGTATTAGACACAAAAAAAAAAAAAAAAAAGTGAAAGAAAGAAAGATGGATTTGAAGTGACTGCGGAGACTGTTGAATGGTATTCAAACTCAGACAGTTAGAGCTTCATTGTTCACTTTTTAATAATAGATTTATTTATTTTTTAGTCTTGATTAGATTTTACGAACATTAGCATATATAAGGTACTGTAGATTAAAATTCAATTTTTGTAACCAAGTAGTCATTCTTTTGTTTATGGCTTAATAGAGAAAGTAAGAAATCAATTAAATAAAAATAAAGAGAAAAATCTTGAGTAGATCTTATGTTGGGTAAAAATAATAATTCATATATAAAAAGAGGCTTTAATCACAAGTCATAATCTCTAAATTTACATCTACATCTATACCTACGCATATATATATATATATATATACATACGGGTACGCTTAAAGACATGTATACTTTTAATACTAGTAACCTGTTGTGTAGGTTAACCATTTGGATGCGGACTTTTTATTTCCATAAACACGAGTTTTTATTTTTAATATAAAAGAAAGAAAGAAAGAAGCAAAGAAGCAAAAATTCATAAGACCACAGTTACCACAAGAATCCCTTTTATATATATTTATATTTATATTTATATTTATATTTATATATTTTAAAATACCTTGTGCACATATATTTATATACTTATTATATATATATATATATATTAAGTTGTCTTTGAGAATACTCTACCATGGCAACCTCTTCAACATCACCGGCCTCTCGCCATTGGAGCTATTTCTTAAATGGCCTCCAACAGTCCTTCAACTGGCCAAAGACCTTTATACTCTTTTATTCGCAAGTGTTTCTTCTTCTTCTTCTTCTTCTTCTTCTTCTTTTCTCTTTACCTTGACTTGACTTAACTTGCCTTACCTTACCCTAAGTTTAGCTTACCTTGCCGTACCTTTACTTTATTTCACTTTCTTTTATTTTTCGGCTTTTTTTTTTAATGTCTGTCTAATCATTCTACATTAGATCTTCAACCATACAACAATCCATGCTAAAAGTGTTTATCGCCAATGGTATTGTTCATCTTGGTGGTCTTGTAATTCTAGAGACTTTCTATAATACCGAAAAGCATCGTTTATTTGGTTACAGTTATGCCGTACGTATGAAACCAAAAGAACCCAAACCAAACAATATATATATATATATATATATACATCCACAAAACCATGAAAAAAAAAAGAAACACGAAAACCTGACTACTGTTCACGCGTCAACTAACTGACAACTATTTGCATATATAAATATAAAATAGAGTCTTTATGGCTATCCGATGTATATCATATTACTGGTTCTGAATGGAAAATTCTATGGGCCTGTGGCAGAAAAGGCTTACAAGGTCCAGCTTTCTAGAACCAGTAACAATAAGTCAGGTCCTTCAGTTGCTGGAAATGGATTCAACAATGTAGTCCAGAGTGCAGCAGAGACAATATATATGATTCTGTTTTACATTGCTGCCGCCGTATTTGCGTTCTTCTTATACACAATCCCACATATCGGTATCCCGCTTTCTTTTGTGATGAATTGTGCTATAATGTCTTACTATTGCTTTGAGTAAGTGTTATTTATTACCACCCTTTATGTTTTTCTTTATTAACAAAGAAATATATATATATATGATACTCATAATTCGTGCTTTGTAAAAGGTATAAATGGTCATATCTTGGATGGAACATGGAACAGTGTTTATCATATCTTGAACGTCACTGGGCATTTTTCCTTGGATTTGGTACGAAATTTGTATTATTTAAGAAGGACATGATGATGTGAAGGATACATTGGCTAACATTAGGTGTGCATGTGTGACTTTAGGTGTTCCCGGTACTATTCTGACATTCTTCTTGTCAGTTATACGTTCCGGTGTAATCTTTGCATTGATTTATCCCAGCGTAAGTAGAATCTTGGCTTAGAAAAACGAAAGAGAAAGGAGGAAATAACAAGAGAATGATCGGGGGATCTCAATGCTAATTTTGATGTTTTTATTTTGAGCAATCTATTTTACTTATTTGTTTAACTATTTCTCTCTCTCTTTTTTTTTTTTTTACTTTTTAGTATATCATCATGGCTACTATGGCTACTCCTCAGCCAACCGGGTCTTTTGGTGTGTCTGTGGCATCTGGAGATGCTGCTCGCTCAGAGTGGAACTTACCCAACACTTTACCCATATTCTATCCTGTGCGCAAAATTGTGGATGCTATCATTTTGGGTGTGCGTTTAGTCGGAGGTATTCCTGCAGACCCAAAGGTTGCCAAGAAAAATAAGAATGCAGTCAAGACGGATTAGTGTTGATTTATTATAACGAACCTCCGTATAAATATAAATATAAATATAAAAACACAGACACAGACACACACACACATTCACTCACTCACTCACTCACTCACACAAAGGCTTATGGTAAATAAACTGTAATCAGACTATAAAAGAAAGGCAGTTCATTGGCAAAGACAAGACTTTTTAAAAAAAATGATGAAGTTACTTGATACACGATTGAAAAGGTTATACCACCATACACTTTCTCACGTCTAAATTGACTTACTTCCAACTACGACCGGCTTTTTTTTTGTACGCATACGTATGCAAAGCAAACCCTCTTTTATTTCACCTTCTTTCTCTTTTTGAAGTTTCATTCCATAATAATCTCGCTTATAAAGCCAATCACAATTTCAAAGAAACAATGGAGCTAGAGGTTGGTTTGTTGGAGGACTGGGCAAGAATAACAGCAAGTATTTGTGAAGTTTTGCCTCAGTATTGAAGATCGTGTGATTTTTGTCTTTGATAACTTATTTAATGTGAGAAACAGAGATGTATTCTTTTTCTTCTTTACATTTCGTCAGGGTTGGCAATAAGTCAATTTCAATCCAAGGCAAGTGTATTTTTTTTCTTGGAGCAGATTAAAATTTATTAACCGCACCTTAAGCTCTACTTGATAGAATAGTCTCTCTATAAAAGACTATAATGCTTCTTAATTTCACAAAATAATCCTATGATACATAATTTATCCGTAAAAGTAAGTTTTTATGCAAAATTTCCTCTAAGAATCCTCAATAAAACTGCTTCATTTCTTATAAATCAACGTATTTTATTTTTAAAAAAAGAGCACATTTCATAGTTTATCCGACTTTTGGCTTCTGTATCTTCTTTTGTTTTATGATTGATATTAATTCGACGTTCGAAAAGACAGACGCTAGTTATGATCAAGCATGTCTCCGTTCTTTCTTTCTTTGAAATATTTTCAAACGCTTATAATAATTATTGTATTGTAGATGTAATATAAATAACAGGAACTGCAATTAATAGACTTTTGGCTGTCTCCATTCCAGACACAATGTGTTTATTATTACTGGTATAACAACGAAGATTTCCAAAGTTTATATACTTCATTAAAATGAGTATAGATATATATATATATATAAGGTCAAGCCACAGGTGGCGTGACGCAATAGAAAATCATCCAAAGCGGTAATTTAATAGAGTTCTCACTTCCAAGATCCTTCCGTTCCTCCTACCCTAAAAAAAAAGTGTGTGTGTGTGTGTGTGTGCTGTATGTGTGTCTGTCCGAGAAAATAGTGCTTCATCTACTTTATAAAACGCGTCTCACATAACCATCTTTTCATTCTCTTTTCTTTAATAAAGCAAAGATATATACCTTTTTACATATATATACTTTCATTAATACTCAGCAATGTCAACAAAGAAGCTTACCGAGGCAGAGATTACTCAACAAGTAAAATAAAATAAAATAAAGCACAAGTCATTCACCAAGATGAGATGAGAACCCACCAAAAACAAAAAACAAAAAAAAGACTCACTCCATCTATAGTACAATCAATACAAGGGTGAGCTCCAATCACTTGCCCAGAAGATTGGTGAACTTGAGTCAGAAGTAGAAGAACACAAGTGAGTTTTCATTTCTTTTCATTTCTTTTCTTAGGAAAAGAATATAGTCGAATAGAAAAAAAAAGTATGGGCTTTATACTAATCGACAAGAAATTCAGGCTCGTGATCGATAGCATCTCTCCTCTTGAACCTGGTCGCAAGTGTTTCCGTATGGTTGGTGGTGTATTGGTCGAGCGAACGGTTAAGGAAGTTCTCCCTGCTTTGGAGACCAACTACAATGGTGTAAGAGATGCAAAGAACTTTTTTTGTTTAGGAAAAAAAAAAGATTATAGATGGTTTGACATTTTGTTTGCTTTTGTAGATCCAGCAGGTCATTCAATCATTATTGCAATCCTACAAGCGTAAAGAGCAGGAGTTTGTCGAATTCCAAAAGAAACACAGCATTCAAGTCGTTGCCAGACAGTAAAGAAAAGAAAAGAAAAGAAAAAGAAAGATAGAGAGAAAAAAAAAGTCTAAATTACCAAGCTTACATACAAAGACCAACAGAAGAAAAATTACGAAAGAAAGGAAAGAAGGACAATCGAAAATAGATGGACGTTTCTTTAAACTGTCATAAAACAATATTATTTATATATAATATGTATGTATACTCTTCTTGGGACCTTTTTGAAGTATAGCTTGAACCCCTCTTACTCTTTCCCCCTCCACCCCCTTTTTGTCTTTATTTAATGCCCGCAAAACTTATTTTATGTCTGTTGCGTCACACGGGTACAGGCAAAAGATAGAGATAGACACACGCATAGAGAGAGAGAGAAAGTAAAAGTGTTTTTTTTTTTTAAAAAAAAAGGTCGAGACAGCAGGTCAAGGATTTATAATTTCTCGACATCTTTCTTGCCTGCGTAATGAATCTGGGTGACAAGAGTACAAATGAGCTTCTTTTTCTCAACTTCAACCAAGACTTCAGTTGTATTTCTGTGGGGTTGAAGAGTGGTTATCGTATCTACAACTGTGACCCTTACAGCAAATGCTATTCGAAGCGTAAGTTAACCTCTCTTAGCCCATATAGCCATCTTTATCTCGCTCTTTTTCTTCTATTTTCTTTTTCTCTCTCTTTGTATTGGTTTCATTTCGACCTCATTGTTTGACATTCATCATAAAAAGTAGAAGGAGGAACTGGAATTGTCGAGATGCTTTTCTGCACTTCTCTTGTGGCCTTGGTAGGCGCGGGAGAGCAACAGAACTTTTCACCAAGACACCTACAGATAATCAATACAAAGGTATAATATATATATATATATTTATATACATATATTGATATACTTGTATTTTTCTTTTTCTTTTAGAGACAATCAACCATTTGTGAGCTTACGTTCCCCACAAGTATCCTATCTATTAAAATGAATCGTCGACGGTTGATAGTAGTGTTGGAGGAACAGATATTTGTATATGATATAAGTAACATGAAGCTTCTCCACACGATTGACACCAGCCCGAACCCAGCGGGTAATGAAACAAAGCAGGTCATCCTGCATGTCAGCCAGCCAGTAGACCAAGTCTAATTAATGTATTAACAACCACTTCCTTCTTTTTTTTGTTTTACTGTACTGCAATGTAATGTATTTTGTATTATATTATGTATTGTATCCACAAGCTATCTGTGCTTTATCCCCGTCCAGTGAAAACTGTTTTGTTGCTTATCCATCTCGATCATCCACTACTGGTTCAAACCTCTCTGACTATACCAACGGAGACGTCGAAATCTTTGACGCATCTTCTCTCACTCTTGTTAGCATTGTCCAGGCCCATAAGAGCCCTATTAGCTGTATTTCAATGAATTCAGACGGAACTTTGTTAGCAACGGCTAGTGAAAAGGTAAAAAGAAAAAAAGAGTATTTTTATTATTATTATTATTATTATTCTTAAAATTCTATACTGACCAAAAACTTGATCATAATTTGAAATATCTAATATAGGGTACAGTCATTCGTGTGTTTTCGATCCCAAAAGCTGTCAAGGTTTATCAATTTAGACGAGGATCTTATATCGCAAAAATCTTCTCAATGTCCTTCAATCTTGTCAGTACCCTCCTGTGTGTTTCAAGTGATACAGAGACGGTGCATATATTCAAATTAGCAGCCAGAGGACCTCCTAGCCAACACATTACTAATGGACATCGGAAAGAAGAAGCTAATAAAGACCCGCGTGCAAAGAACTCGAGTGTGGGGTAAACAGAATGGAGTTTATTTTAATTTAGCTCTACAAGTATATGTTGATTGATTGATTGATTTTGCGAATTTGTTGGTCTGTGTGTTTTGTTTTTTGTAGACAATTGATCCGTAGATCTTCTATGAACATTGGTCGCAGTGTTGGATCCTATTTGCCAGAAATCATCACTGAAATCTGGGAGCCGTCAAGACATTTTGCTTCTCTAAAGCTACCAAGTGGAGGTGTAAGAAGTCTGGTTGCCCTGAGCAGGTAAGCTACAGTTCAGCTAATAGCTTGAAGCCCAAATAGAAATTTTATGCTTGTCCTCTGTTTTTTTTTGTGTACTCAACACTTGATTTTCTTATCCATCCCATTCGTCAGTACTACTCCTCAAGTCATGGTTATTTCATCAGAAGGATTATTTTACCAATACAATATTGACCTTGAAAATGGCGGTGAATGTGTTCTCTTGAAGCAATACAGGTAAGATTTTTTTTTATTGGGCATATCTAATACAAGAAGATGATGATAAATAACAATTTACTTGATTTTTCTTTTAGCCTTTTGGAAACTGATGAAATTGGTGATGGAATGATGGATGAACTATAAGTAAGGGGATTAAGAGGATGAGAGAGAGAGAGAGAGAAAAAGGGGAGGGTGGTTCAGAGGCATTTTTCTTCTTCTCTTTATTTTTTATTTTTTTATTTTTTTTTATTTCTTCCTTCTTTTTAGAATTGAACCAATATGCTTTTGTCTTTCTCATTATATTTTCTACTGCCACAACTACAAATACTACTTCTTTGACTTTTTTTCTTTTACTATTATTTCGATGCACCTTTACATATATGCTTATATGCCTATATATAAATATATATTATTTTCATCTTCATCTTCATTTCATTTCATTTTTTTTTTGTTTTGTTCTAGCACTGTATTATGAAAGAGGAATGTAATTTACTTTAAAACCTTTGAATTTGTACATTTCGTACTACAGTTCCACTTGAGATTGAGACAATTTAAGAAATGTTTTGAACGAATCAAAACGTAAATGTAGAAAATCTGCTTACTTTTTGTAAACGAAGCGAGAATAAAATTTTAGACGAAGAGAAATTAATTTTTAGACAAACAGACATTGATGCTTAGATATTTTACCTGTAATTGTCCAAATGCCTCAAAGAGACAAACTGTTTTCGATACCGTGACGGGATTGTTACAGCGATAAGATCACCCTCTTTTTCTCTCTTTTTCAACGGGTGCCAAAACTTGCCAATTACCCCACAAGGATTAACCTTTTAACTTCACTAAGTCCTTCCCAAACATTCCATCGCCAAATACGATTAGTTGTACCTTTGTTCTGTTTTCGATATATGGTGGGGGGTTTCAATTGGTTGAGCCTTCCAAAAAAAAAAAGAAGAAGATTAGTTGCTTACTTTCTGGACACATTGATTTTAGAATTTGGGCCAGCTTTCTTGTTCTTCTTTCTTCGTTATCAATTATAATTAGCACCGCCGCTAACAAGAATACCAAAAAAAAATTTGGTCGCTCTCTACCTACCTTAACATAAAGATATATATATACTGTGCTGTACCGTGATAAATTGATGATTAGTAAATCTAAATATTTATGCAGAAATAAAAATATAAAATTCATATGGCCAACCAATTTCCAAAGATCTGATAAAAGCGAGCAAGAAAGCAGAAACAACGACAGCTCAATAACTATAGCTTAAACAGCCTGTCTCCTGAAATACTTGGATAATTACAGGTAAAAGACGTCTGAACATTAACAAATATTTCATCTCAAAACTTAATTTCTCTTCGTCTAAAAGCTTGCCTTCGTTTTGCTCGTAGAAGGTAAGCAGACTTTCTATATTTATATTCTAACTCGTCTAAAACATTTCTTAATTTGTCTTAATCTCAAGTAAAAATACTGTATCCAGATAAACTTCTTTATTGAATGAAAGAAAAGGGCTACTTTCATGCCCACACTGTGACTTTCAATGTGACATGGTTTTTCAGGCACTTTTTTTTTCTTCTTTCCACTTTCTTTCATTTGTACATTTATTGATCTTGACAAATGGCCAAAGCAGGAATAAAGAAAGGAGCTACCAGCACCACAAAGAAACCTCAGCAACAGCAGCAGGCTGTAAAACCTAAGCAGCAAAAGAAACGAGGCTTTGGAGAATTCGTAGAAGCAGACATTACACCCAAGACAGAAGCCAAACCTCTAGTTGCCAAAAAGGTCCCAATGAGCAGTAAAAAGAGAAAGCTCGAGGCTGCCTTACAAAAGAAACCTATCAAGGTTGGAAAGATTTACGAAGATCTCGGTGCAATCGATGCTTGGGATTGGACAGAAGTTTCTGCAAACACCGGCGGACTTATGACTGACGATGCAGGAGGATTCCTTTGTCTTGAAGAAATTGACGATGTCGAGGTTACGTATGAGGGAGACGATAAATCTGGAAAGATTGCCAAGTTCAGAGTAAGCCCATTGAATATATCTTTTTCTCTTCTTCTTCTTCTTTTTCTAATATGGATATGTGTATGTTTTTTCTTTTACTTTTTTTTTGGTTAGCGTATCAAAAAGGATAACCGTAAACCTGGACAAAAAGCAAAACCCACTGAACCTTTGAACGAAAGCGAAATGAACAGCTACTATGATATTGACACTTTTGATGAGGATCTTGCTGCTAAGGATATTGGTAAAATTACGAATAAAACCACAACAAAAACAGCAGTAGACCAAGAAGAAGACGATGTATCCGATGCGGCCGATGTAGAGGAGATGGAAGATATTGAGCAGGAAGAAGAGACTATCACAGAAGAAAAACCCAAGAAACTTTCGTTCAAAGAAAGACTTGAGGCCAAAAAGAAGGAAAAATTGGAGAAGTTGAAGAAACAGGTTCAGAAACTCGAAGCTTCAATGGCTGCTGATGAATCCAAAGAAGAAGAAGAGGAGGAAGCAGAGGTTGAGGAAGAAAATGCTGAAGAAGAAGAGGAGGAGGACGATAAAATGCAAGTTGATACAGAGGAGAGCCAGGAGCCTTCTCCCGTAAAAACCAAAAAAGAAAAACTTTTGCAGACCAAAAAGGACAAGGTCGCCGCAAAGGATGCAAAGGCAAAACAGGACAAAAAGGACAAGCAAGTCAAAGAAGACAAACAGCAGGAACCGAAGCCTGAGAAGGAAGGAAAACGTCGCCCTACTGTTGATGACATTGATCCAAGTAAGTTTTTCTTTTATTATTTTTTGGATACAGTTACTGTAAAATAAGATAAGAAAAAGAAAGGGTAATTTTAACTAATATCTTTTATTTACTTTAAAAAGAGGTCGACATTTCTGCATGGAGCCAATTGGATTTACCCCAAGCCATTACTGATGCCCTCAAATATCAAAAGTTTACAAAGCCTACTCCAATTCAGGAACAAGTTCTTCCTGTTGCTCTTCAAGGTCGTAACATTATTGGTGCTGCCGAGACTGTAAGTAGATCGTGTATCTACTCATACTCATATTCATATCCATATTCATGTGTGTGTGTGTTGAATAATCTTGTAGGGTTCTGGTAAAACTCTTGCTTTTGGTATCCCAATCGTTCGTCGTTTGCTCACTAACAAGAGCAAGCACGGTCTTGGTGCCTTGATCTTAACACCAACCAGAGAATTGGCCATCCAGGTCAGAAACCACATCCAAAATATCTCCATCTTTACCCCCATCCGCGTAAGTCCTTTTCTTTCTTTCTTAAAATATCTTTACAAAGTATTTATTTGTTTATTTAATATATATATATAGGTTGAAGTTATTGTGGGAGGAATGTCTATTCAGAAACAACAACGTGTGCTCAAGACCATGCCAGATATCGTGGTAGCTACTCCTGGTCGTTTCTGGGAGATCTTCTCAGAGGTTTGTATATATCCGTGGTTTGACCATCTAAAATATAAGAAGAAGAGTGAATTTAATATACCTTGTGCTTATTTTAGAGTGAAGAGTATCTGAACATGTTGAAACACATCCAATTCCTGGTCCTTGATGAAGCAGACAGAATGCTCGAACGTGGCCATTTCGCCGAATTGACAAATATTCTTAATGCTATTTCTAGCAAGAGACAGTAAGTCTATACAAGCAAAATATTTTAGATATAGAAAAATAATATTAATTGTGCTCCATGAAAAAAAAATTAGAGACACAACAGAATGGCCAGAAGAACAGAAAGATGTTCCAGCTACACCATCCGGTAAGATTTATTTCCCTCTTGATTCATCTTGGAAAATACAATATGGGTTTGATTTTAACATGATTTATATATGGGAAATAGTTCATGGTATTCACCAAACATTTGTGTTTACCGCTACCTTGGGCAAGGATTTGAGATTCAATGTCAAGAAGAAGCATACTACTCGCAAAAACAACGCTGGATCTATGGGTAAATAATTGGTTATTAAAACAATACTTACAAAATCTAACTTTTACATATCTACATATTTTAGAGGAACTTCTCAGCCGATTGGAACTAACAAACAAAGACCCGGCAATTATTGATATGACCACCGAGAATGTGGTTGCCTCACGCTTGGTTGAAGCAAAGATCGATTGTTTAAAGACTGAGAAGGATCTTTATGTGTATTACTTTGTGACCCGTTATCCAGGTCGTACTATTGTATTCGTGAACAGTATTGATGCCTTGCGCCGCCTAGTACCTGCTTTCAAGCTACTAGGTGTAGAAGTTCTTGGCTTACACGCTCAAATGCAGCAAAAGCAGCGTTTGAAGAGCTTGGACCGGTAATTTTCAAATACTAAAAATAGTGATGATAATAATGTATTTTAAAAGAATCATTGGAATTAACACTTTACTTTTTTTTAAAAAAAAAACATTATAGTTTCAAGACCAACGACAAGGCCGTTCTTATTGCCTCTGATGTTGCTGCTAGAGGTCTCGATATTCCACTTGTTGACCATGTTATTCATTACCAACTTCCCCGTTCTGGAGAAATCTATGTTCATCGCAGTGGTCGTACTGCAAGAGCAAACCGTGATGGTGTCTCTTTACTTCTCTGTGGTCCCGAGGAGCAAAAAGTGTATACAAAACTCTGTTACACCCTTAGAAAAGGAAAGCCATACCCAGATTTCCCAGTAGACTTGAGTGTCCTCAAGGAAATGAAGAAGAGAGTCAACCTTGCCACCGAAATTGATAAGCTTGAGCATCAAGAAAACAAGGTGAGTAGAGCCAAAACCAAAACCAAAATCAAGTTTTACTAATAATTTTCATTTATTTTTTTTACTTTACTTCAAGGCTACTCATGAAGAGAATTGGATGAGAAACATGGCTAGAGATATGGATCTTGTGTTTGATGACGAGGTTATTAAGGGAAGAGGCAATAACACAGATACCAAAGCAGTCCAAGAGAAGAAGAAACGAAAGATCAATGCAATGAAGGCAGAGTTGAAGCAGATCTTGGCTGTACCTATGCTTCCTAATGGTGTTTCTAGAAAATATGTCACAGGAAGTGGCATGTCAGATCTAGTAGCACGCTTGATTAAGAACGAAGGTAAAATCGGGTTTTTCTTTACCTTTTTTTTTAAAAAAAAAAACTCTTTCCATTATATGTATTAACAACTGACTTTATATATATATATATATATATTTGATGAATTTACCTTTGTTAGATATCTCTCTTCTTCCTGCTCACGAATCTACAAAGGCTGTAGACGATATTCAATCGGCAAAGAGCCGGCAATCAAATCTCCCTTCTATGACATAAATATTTACAGAGGGAAGAATAAGATACATATGGGTGTGTATTTAGAGTCGATCATCAATTTCATATCAGGATTCCTTGTACATGTGTTAGATACAAAAAGAAATCAAAATAAAAAGAACTACATCAACAGAGAATATTTTTCTCTCTCATTACACCCAAGCATATAATGATAATTACAGGACAAATTACAAACCAGACATATAAACTCATATATCAATCTAGACTTATAGTTTTCAGAAGCTTGATATGAACTTGTTTTAAGTACTACTTGTTGTTGACATATAAAAAAAATTTTTAAAAAAAAAGGTAGAACACTGGGCTTACTATCAGTCATATCAATAGGTATTTCATAGAAGAATAAAGACCGAAAAAGAAAATGGTAAATGGAACACATATGTAGATAAGATATCTTACAAGAGGATCGTGTACAATCTTCTTATTTTCTATTACATGTTTGAACTTGGTAGGTACAATATTTACACATACACTATATATATATATAAATTTAATTGTGTACGTGTGTATGAAGACCTGGGAGTGGATATGTGATGTGGGGTCACTCACTTTCTACAAGGTAGAAAACCATAAAATAAATATGTGGTAATTATAGGTTTTGTCCTAATAGGCATAATACTTCGCGGGGTTGTCACCCCACATATTTACAGTTTTCATTTTTCGCTTTTCTCTTTCAATATGTAAGCTTTGTTTCTTCCATGAGTGAGAAAGCAAAAAATATATATAAAAAAAATAGCAAAGTACAAAAGCCTTTTCAGTTCAGGAAAAATATTCTCCCTCTCTTCTTCTTCTTCTTCTTCTTCTAATTATCTATAGTGTTCTCGGAACAGCCGCATTGAAATCTTAGTCTACGTTCTCGGCCATACACAGAACCTGTTGACTCAAAAGAATAAAAAGAAAAACATATAGGATTCACTGGATCAGGTGCATTATTTTAATAATCCGCGTATCACGCCATAACGAAAACTTTATTTCTTGGTACACAACAGTAGTTTAGCCTGCTTAATTTTTTTTTGATCTTTGTATGAAAAAAAAAACTACATACTGTTTTGTGGTGTGCTAAAGTCATAGGCTATTAGTAGTGTGAGTAAGTATTAACAATATAAATAAAGTAAGTGCCTGTGGTGTATTTTTAAACTACTTTGGTCCTGATTATTCTTATATACACAGTGCTGATGGTTCCAAATGTCGGATTTAAAAATAAATTCATCTTACATTAAAAAACCAAATGGCGTATTTAAAATATCCAACATTCGGACATTTAGAGACTAGATAATATAAGATAAAAATCTAATGCTTAGATTTTACAATTCAGTCATTAGAGGTTTTCCTTTGTAATACCCTCTGAAATGGGTCTTTTTTTTTAGGTTTTATTTTTGGAGCCATCAGCATTGTATAAAAAGTAATTAGTTGTATCGATAAAACTGGTATACATTCTAGAATTCACCAACCAGCTCATTTTGGAAATGCAAAAAGAAAAAAGAAAAAAAAAAGATTGGTCAAAATGAAACAGTGCACAAGCAAGAGAAGAAGGGTGACGCGAAGGGTGATAAAGAGAATAAATAGATTGATTTTCTCTCTCTCTTATACTCTTGCTCTTGATCCATTTCTTATTCACTTTTATTCACTTCCAAACCATGTTCAGCAAGACTATTTCCCGCATTGCCACTCGCTCTACTATCCGTCTTCCTAGCCGGTATACCAGCACGCTGAGCGGAGCCGAGGGAGCCACTGCCTCTAGTAAAGGCGCCTTTGGTGAGAAAGAGAAGGCCCTCGAGAACCAGTGGGCACGCGCACACGTAAGTCTAGACAATTCATATTAGAGTGAGAAATGGGGATAAACGGACCTTATTAACCGAAACACGTTCATTTTGACACAGGATGCTGAAAAGATCAAGCTACTGCGCGAGGCCCTCAAGAAGCAGCAGGAGCACACCGCCGAGCTCCAGAAAGACATCGAAGCTCTCAAGAATGCTAGCAAGAATTAAAACAAAACTAAACTAAAAAAAAACATTCACTCCACTACCAAACCACTATATACTTCATCAAATACAGAATAAAATTTAAATACAATATAATTGTATATGTTACATATCATAAAATCAAGCCTATTCTTCAGCATTTTTTTTGTGCGTATTTCGAGAAAGGAAGAGAAAGGAAATAACCCAGTTATCAGGATGATATATATTCCTTATCATCCTTAGTGGATGGTGTTTAGTCTACTCTAGCTTCGGTAAACATATCTCCAAGAGGTCCCTTACAAAGCCATAAGCTACAAATCATAAAAGCTAGGCTCAAACGCGTGTGAACATGAAGGGAGTACAGACAATTCTCATTGCGAACTCGGTTTAAATCACCGACAATTTACTTCATTATGCACACACACACGCACACACACACACACGCACTGTTTTTGCTTGTTTGACTGATTGATGAATGGATAAAGAAAACCACCAGGCTTTGTTGTGTGTTTATTCTTGTATATATACGATTAAACCTTGAAGCCACGGGAAGCACGCTTACCACGAGCACGCTCGAACTTACGACCCTCGGAACGAACATAGGGCTTCTTGTTCTTGTGGGGACCCATGCCGAAGTGCTTAACGGCCTCACGGGAGTTCTTAGAACCACGGATGAGGACGGTGTTGGCACCAGTAGGGGCACGGAGAGCAAGCTGATCAAGAGTGAGGATCTCACCACCGGCCTTGAGGATGCGAGCCTTGGCAGTCTTGGTGAAGTGAAGGGCAGCAATGGACAACTTGGGGAGGTCCAAGATGCGGACATCATCGGTGATGGTTCCAACAACGACGAAGGTCTTGTTGGCGGCGCTCTTGGTGGCAGCGTACTTGGCAAGGCGAGAGACCGAGACGGGGGGACGGTTAACGCGGGACATAAAGAGACGCTTCAAGACAACCTTGTTGAAGTTGGCATCAGTGCGGCGAGCAAGGAAGCGGTACAACTTAACCAACAAAGCCAAGTAGACATTGTCCGACTTGGGGGCAGTGCGGTTTGAGTTCTTGACGTGGTGGTTCTTAAGGTCGATACCCTAGAATTTGATAAATGTAAATACTGTAAGTATTTACACAATTCTATTTGTCCAAGAATTTTAAGAGGTTGGTGAATCTGGTTGAATCAATAGTTGAATTCAGATTCCAATTATGTTCAGCGAGTGTCTGCCTGCCTATGTATATTGTATTTTGTGTATTTTGTGTGTTTGGTGTCTGCAGCGTCTTGATTTTTTTATCATTTTTTTCTGAAGCGATCCATCCATCGGTATCTGCGTTTTATTGTCGACTCATGTTCATCTTTATCCAGCAGGTTGTTTGCAGCCTTCTATCGTATAACAAAATCGTATATGCCTACCATTTTATCAACTACAAGGAAAAGAGGCTGATCGTCAATGAACTCAAAGGGCCATTTCACTGAGGGATGAGCCGGACCGTTTCTGTATTCCGGACCTTCCGGACCTATTAAATCTCCGAATCATTGTAACAAAGTTATCCACCCAAGGAACAGACAAGCACATGGAGTAGGCCTATTGATATATAGTAACAATAGCTTGGATACACGGAATTGAACTTGGTGGGGTTTTTAAGACATGGTGTAACATATCAAAATTGTATTTTATAGAAGAGAAAAATAAAAAAAGGGGGGGGGGGGCAAGAGGAAAGATATGAAATACGACAGAGAGATAGATAGAGAGCGATAGATAGAATGTGTGTGCGTGTGTGTGAAATAATAAATGTGGACATTCTTTTAATATATAAAAAAAACTAGGAAGTCATGTAGGTGTTGATATCAATATCTTCAGGGAGAGGGACAATGTTGATCTCGAAGCGGCTCTGGACATCCTTGAGAACATCTGAGTCCTTCTCATCGGAGACGAAGGTAATGCCGAGACCCTTGGTACCAAAACGACCGGCACGACCAACACGATGGAGATATGTATCAGCACTGTCGGGCATATCATAGTTGATAACAATATTAACACGTTCAATATCGATACCACGACCGAAAATATCGGTGGCTACCATAATACGCTTCTCAAAGTCCTTGAACGACTTGTAACGCTTGATACGTTCGTCCTGGCTCATCTGGGAGTGAATACAAATACTGGGGAAGTTACAATCGGTCAAGATACGGTTGAGCTCATTTGCACGAGGAACGGACCGCACAAAGATGCAGACCTGGTTGAACTCCAGAGTGTCGAGCAATTCATTGAGCTTTCTGTTCTTCTCACGTTCGTCCATCTTAATGTAGAATTGTTGAAGACCGTGGAGAGTGAGCTTGGCCTCGTCGTCAACGTAGATCTCAAGAGGGTTCTGCATAAACTTCTTGCACACAGGGCGCATCTCTTTGGCGAGTGTGGCAGAGAACATCATGACCTGCTTGTGATGGGGAGTAGATCTGAAGATATCCTGTACGTCTCTACGCATATCTATTTTTTTTGGAGTTCATGATATTTAGAATATTCCTTTTCTTATCCCAAGTAAAGATATACACATACCGAGCTGTTCCAGCATCTTGTCGCACTCGTCAAGAACGAAATGCTTTACATTGCCCAACTTGAGATACTTGTCACGGACAAGAGCGAGCACACGGCCGGGAGTACCAACAAGAATATGAGGACACTTTGTCTTATCTTTAAGAGTCTCGACATCCTTTGTCATAGGTACACCACCATAAAAGACCTCAGTACGGATCTCAGGGAGATACTTTGAGAATCGGGCATACTCATTCTTAATCTGGAAAGCCAACTCACGGGTGTGGCAGAGTACAACAACAGATACATCGCCGTCGACAGGCTCAATCTGCTGGAGGGTGGCAAGTACAAACACAGCAGTCTTACCCATACCAGACTTGGCCTGGCAGATTACGTCCATACCAAGGATAGACTGAGGAATACACTCCTGTTGAACTATGGTAGGCATAAGTCATCAGGTTGATCGGCATAGTATAGTAGTTGGCTAATATTTGTTTTACTGCTTTTACCTTCTGAAGGATGCTCGAAACCGCAGTCAACGATACTTCTCAACAATTCGGGCTTGAGTAAGAAATCGCGGAAACCAGTGGAGTGGATACCAACATAAGAACCCTTCTTGTCTTTCTTGGACTCATCATCTTCAGTAGCAGAAACGGTTTCCTTTTGGGTAATGGAAGATTCCTGGGGAAGATTTTGTTCATCTTCCTCTTCATAGTCGATCAAATCATCAGCATGGTCGGCGGCAGACATGTTCAATACTGAGGGACGTGGTAATGTTTAGTAAGTGAGATCGAAACGTCAAGGGAGACCAAATAATTTTTTTCTGCTTTCTGTCTGGGCATTAAATAGTTGTAGCAAGTTCATCATTCCTTCCACCTCGTGCTCTTCTCTGTCTCGTCTGCCTGTCTGCACTAAAGTTGTTCATGTTGAAAGGGGGGAGTGGTATTGAAGCATGTACGTAGTTGTAGTTGTAGATGTAGATGATGTGTATAAATATATATAGGTATAGAGCAGGATGATGTACAAGGAAAGATGTGTCATGAATGGTTGATTCAATGAAGACCAGTAAAGAATCCAAGCCACGTTTGTCGGACCAAGACAGACTTCTTGAGGTAGAAAGCGAGCGAACGAGAGAGCACGATAGTCGGGGATAGGAAGACGCCAGCCCCTGCCCAGGGTCCGTAAAGCGGCGACATACCTTTGGTAAAAAAGGATGAGGGTAGGTGGTATTTAGAGGCACGTTGGAGTGTGATGGATGGATGCACCGAAGTTATTGATGGCTGGATAGGATGAGGAAGACGCCTGGGGGCTATTTACACCAGAAACTACGTCATCTCGTCTTGTTCTTCACTTCTTTTTTTTTCATGCACAAAGTATCCATTTGAGTGTCAGACCTAACACCCCTTTTTGTGGTTTAATGGGAAACAAAATTAGTCATACTCCAGAACATATGCAGCGGCTACGTTAAAATAAGATTTTTCGGCCGATTAACCGTAGATAACGAAGTGTTGTTCAAAAAACCGCCTGCAGCAATTACAGTTTAGACAATGTTAAATCCCACGTAACGATATAAATCAACCTTTGCGTTTTTAAATTGTTTCGTCTTTTCTTTTTCTTCATATCCTTTGCTACAACGAATAAAAGTATATAAAATGAGTAGCGAAACTTCCACAAATCATGCTCACTATGAAGCAGACAAGCTTTCAACTATTAAAGAAAAATGCCAGCAAACTTAAAGCTTGCAAAGCCAAAGCCAAATCCAAAAGATATTCAATTGGTTCTGATTGACCTGATTCTATTCATTGATAGTTGCATCAATAACAAGTTTCATGAATGTTTTGATACTTAAATTAGCAATTAAGTTGCTAAGAATTTAGTTTTAAATTACAATATGTTCTAGAAAAAGCCTATAAAGGTTCATTGGTCGTTTGATACATTCTGCCAAATGGGATAAAATCGTACTTTTACGAAGCTCATCACAATTTTAACCTTGACCTTGAGCATTTTTCAAAAACTATATGGGTAGATAGAAGTTGATCTTATTGGCTGATCTCATAGTGAACATTTTTTTATTGACTGTCTATATCTAATAAATAAGTGACCGTCACCCCTACAACGCAACAGATTGAAAGGGTTAATGGTGAGAAGAACAGTGAACGCTGGACGTGGAAGGAAGGCGAGGGTGACACAAAACTGGCCAATAGCCAATCAATCCTAGGAAACTTGCATGATGCCAGTCAAAAGTGCTGCGAAGACGGAGGTTGTAAATACACTTTCTTTAAGATGGATACTGAAGTATTCTCGGGACCACTTGTCAAGGCCCTGACAGACAAAACATATCTTACAAGAAAGAAGGCTGCTCTTCAAATAGAAAGGCAATACTATATACACGCATAAATACACTTATATGAAAAATAAAATTATACAAAGGTTGTCTATTCAATATTGACATAATAAATCCTTACAGGCTTATTACGAAAAGTGACAAGGTTCCAGAACAGATCAACACCATCATTGAGACACTTGTCCAAGATTTTGTGTATTCTAACAACCCAAACTATCGAAATGGTGGCCTTATCGCCCTCGCCGCGGTGACTATAGCATTAGGTCCCGTAAGTGTTTTGTGTATACATTGACAATCGACTCAATCAGATGGTTAGGATATTGCATTGCACCTTGACATCATCATACCTCCTATCCTCTCATGTTTTAATAATCAAGACTCAAAAGTGAGATATTATGCTTGTGAAAGTATGTATAACATCGCCAAAGTTGCTAAAGGAGAGGCACTACGGTTTTTCAACGGTATTTTCGATGCCTTGTCAACAGTAAGTTACTATAACCACTGTACTATAAAACGGCTACCTAACCGTAAGAACCGGAAAAATAAACAAACGCACACACAAACAAACAAAATAAACATCAACGAAGTTGTCTGAAGATACCGAAATGTCTGTTAAGAGTGGAGCTGAATTGCTTGATCGTCTTATCAAAGACATAGTATTGGAACTAGCAACAACTTATATATCACCATTTGATCCTCCTGGTCAGACGACTACATTCTCGCTACCAAACTTTATTCCTCTTCTTTCGTCAAAGATATCGACCAAACACTCCTTTACCCGGAATCATCTTGTACTGTGGATCAGTAATCTTGAATCGATTCCAGAATTAGGATTGATTTCCTATCTACACGAATTTCTGGATGGATTACTTGATTTTATGAGTGATCCAAGTGAAGATGTACGAGTAGCGACTGAACAGCTACTCGACAATTTTTTGATGGATATCATGGACGATTGTTTCGCTCGGCAAGTTGCTGATGATCACGGTTCTGCCTCAGATGAAGAGCCAGAAGGAAAATATAATAGTGATGACGGTGAAGGTGATGGTGAAGGAGAAGAAGACGAAGACGATGACGAGGATGCTGAAAGAACACTCAAAGGAAAATCCGTTGAAAAGGTTTCTCCACCTCAGGCAAACATTCAATATGGACGAATCATCAAGATTCTCGTTCCTCATTTATCTTCACCAAATGAAGAGATTCAGAAAGTTGCTCTAAAATGGATGAATGAATTGCTCAACAATGAAAAGGATATCATCATCCAATTCACACCTCAGATCATATATGCCGTTTTACCGTCACTTTCTCACCCTGTCAAGGAAGTCAAAGTGGCGGCAACCAGAACTAACCATAGTCTACAGAGACTTGTTCTTGAAACACCCGTAATGGAAAGTCTTGAGGTCGAGGATCCTTTTGATTATCAAATGACTGTAACAAACTTACGACTGCAATTTCTAAATGAACACGAAGAAACCAGAATAGCCAGTTTAGATTGGCTATTAATGCTTCACAAAAAAGCACCTTATAAAGTGAGTATAGTACCTAAAACCTATATACCTATTCCAAAAAAAGAAGAAGAAGAGAGAGTGCTTGTTGTAACAATTACTTGTTTAGATCCTGGCTTCAGATGATGGAACATTTCCTGTGTTACTCAAAACGCTCTCAGACTCGTCTGAAGAGGTAATTTTGTTTAGTAGAGAAAATGATGGAAGGATATTGGATATAACTTGTATTTTGTGTAGGTGATTCGGCGTGATCTCCAGCTGCTGGCTCAGATATCTTCCTACTCGGACAACGATTACTTTCGTAGCTTTATGATGAATCTTGTTTCGCTATTCAGTACAGATCGTCGGCTATTAGAGAATAGAGGCAGCTTGATTATTCGTCAACTTTGTACTAGCCTCGATCCAGAGAGAATTTACATCACCTTGGCTGATGTGCTAGAAAAAGATGAGGTAGACAAACTAGCCAACAAGTGTGTACAAGCTTACTGACAAATACACAAAATGCAAAATGACAAAAAAAAACCGATGGAAAAAGGATTTGGAGTTTGCTAGTATCATGGTTCAGAATCTCAACGTGATTCTCATAACCTCTGCTGAACTTACTGATCTTCGCAAACGCCTTCGAAATTTAGATACGAAAGTAAGTTCCATCATAAAGCATATACTCTTACAGTAATAACCTATTAGCTTGTTTTTTTTTTAAAAAATAGGATGGTCAACAACTATTCACTTCTTTATATAAGTCCTGGTGCCATAGTGCCGTGGCTACTCTTTCATTGTGTCTCTTGGCCCAGGCCTATGAACATGCGGCAAATATGCTTCAAGTCTTGTGAGTCGTTCTTTTTTTAAGGTATATTTTTATTGATAAAATGCTTTATACACACACGTAGTGCTGAACTCGAAATTACTGTCAATACACTTATCCAAATCGATAAGTTGGTACAATTAATTGAATCACCTGTATTCACTTGTAAGGACATGAAAATATATCTAAAATTCGGGAGTTCTATTTAAAGCTTGCGTAAATATTATCCAGATCTGCGCCTCCAATTACTAGAGCCAGAAAAATATCCTCACCTGTTAAAGTGTCTTTATGGTTTGCTCATGCTTTTACCTCAGTCATCCGCATATTCCACTCTGAGAAGTCGTCTTAGTTGTGTGTCTTCTCTTGGATTCCTTCATGTCATGCCCAAAAGGTATATACAGAAAGCTTCTACACTAACCAGTATATTTATTTATCTATTTTTTTTTGCAAATAGTCCAATGGAAGTACCAAAGAAACAGCCAACAAAGAGTATTAGTAATGGACATCCAAAAATAATAGATGATTTTATAAAATTCAATGAGTTGCTTCAGCACTTTAGAAATGTTCAGTTCAAGCATGAGCGATCACGAAAACAAGGTAAAAAACTTGTGTGGTCTGTTATCTCCTAAATTTCAATGTTTTAATATGGATATGTGTATAATGTATCCTAGCTATGCAAAGTATCGCTCGTAATAATACATTCAGGCCTCGAAGACCTTACTTTTTTCATGGTAAGAAGCCGAAAATGAGCTTTGTATAAAGACACACTTTCTTATTTGACACATTGTTTTTTTTTTTTAAAAAAAAAAAAAGGGTCGTCTGGTGGAGCCATAAGCCTTACTAGTGATCCTTCAAGTACAAGCAGTCGAGATATTGGTTTAGAAAAGGTTTCGAAAAACCATAATTCAAGCAATAATAATTCTCTGGGTATAAAAGAGAGAACGACAGGCATTAATGGTTCCTCTCGACTATTATCTCACAAAGGACGCAAGCTATAATTATAAATAGCCCATGTTCTCTGTTTCTGTGGACTACAATAAAGTATACATATTAAATATCTGAAGTCCATACGATATCTTGTATTTAAACTAAATTGTGAAAACAAGATACATCATCTTTTTTCCCCAATATACAGCCTCCAAAGATGTTCCCGGCAGACCAAGACAATTTATCTATTATTTTGAATAATAAAGTACTAATTTGCGAAACAAACAAGAAAGTAGAAAAGGAGAGACGATAAAATAAAATGAATCTCACAAGTGCTGCTAGTCATCAAAAGATATATATCTATATTTTTGAATAAGAAATATTTTATTTCTCCTGGACAATAAAAATAAAAATTCATGAGCTTTTTAATCCTTTGTTGGACATGTAAAACTTGTAAATAAAGGATGTAGCGGTACAATCGATTGTACACTCTCTAAGAACCTTATATTGATACATTGATAACTTTTACACTAAATACTATCAAATATTAAGGACATTGAACTGTGCGATAAAGGGCTTTGAGAATTAGCCAGCATAAAACTTGGATTTGAAACATATTTATCATACCTTGTAAGATCTGAAAACAAAGCTGAGTGAAATGAGAAAAAAAATTGGGAGGACATAATATTCAAAAGTGGGAAACATTAGACTTGGATATTCTTTCACATCTGGTGTAAGTGGTGCGAAATATATATGCGCAAATAAGCCAAACTCCCTATTGTTATCTTTTAAGAGTTGCTATATAGATCTATTAACTGTAGACTATGGAGACTTATCACAGGTGAAGACCAAAGCCATGCTGAATAAATGATATTATTCCTTGTTCAATTTTGTTTTATTATTCTCAGAAAGCAAATAACCTTTGGGTGGAAATGTATAAGATAAGAATCATAAATTGATCACATGTATTATCATTAATTATTATTATTATTTAAGGGTGTGGTCAACTGTAATATTTATATTTCATATGTAAAAAAAAAACTTGCAGTTACAAGACTATGTATATACATATGCTTGTATTATAAAAAAAAACAGACAAAGAAAGAAATAATACTGATTGAGTTTAAAGCGTAAAGAAACCAATTGATTTTTCTTATCACTGAATAGAAACCAAAAGCAGATATTTATTATCGAGTGGTTGTCTGCAGGACCTTGTATTCAGAAGGTTCCTCAGGGCAGACTAGGAATTGCCATTGCCCCCACTTTGAGGGTTAGATATTATATATATATATAAATATATTTAAGTAGCTAACAAAAAAAGATATTAGGTTTTAAGTGATAGATAAATGGCAAGGATCATTTTGTGTTCTTGTTTATTACTTGTGCTCTTATTAGATGAAACATATTCTCACAATTTGATTATCGCCCATACGAATACACATAAGCATATGGATATACACACGCTGAAAAACAAGGCATGATGATCTGTGTCGCATTTAATGAAATATCTAGGTACGGAATAGGGGTATCTATCAGTAAGATTGATGCTTACAATTCCTGAATATTAGTCTCAAGGGATACGATGAACCAAAATGGCTTGTTTTCTTCTCAGAAAACATAACAATGCCAATCTCGGGCTAAACTTGGCCATTGAGATCAATCTTTCCAGGCCTGTTTGATACTTGTCAGGATAACCACGCGCCTTGTCATGAGATACACGGCAGTGGGAGGTGCACTTTTACCGATCCCTGGAAATGTACTCTTTATCGACATTTTAAAGCCTGTCTTTAGTATACATCCTACTTATATGTATATACACTATTATTATATACAAGTGATATACAAGCAACACTCGTAAAGAATATATCTTGCGCTTATTGATTATTGTGATGAGTAAAATATTCACTCGTATGCCTTTGGTACTCATGACCTTCTCCAAATCGGGTACACAAGATATAAAAGAGTCAAAAAATAATAATAATAATAATAATAATAATAATAAAAGTGTTATACCGTTTGGGAAGTTTTGTTTTTCTTTCTATTTTATACACATTTCTTTTTCTTTTCTTTTTTTTTAAAAGAAAAAGAAGAGAATAATAATGTTTGATTCTATTAGTGACTATTGTCGGTCAAAGCTCCCTTCTACAAAGGGAAGAGGCAATGCAGAAGAGGTTCGAGGATTGCTTGATGATCAGAATATAGCATCGCTTGTCACTTATGCAGAACAAAATGACAAATACAGCTTGGTGTATTGGGTAAGAATAAATGATATCTATATGATTCTTACTAATCGGCAATATAGATCTTCTTCCTGTACGGCATCGCCATGCTTTTGCCATGGAATGGTCGGTTTTGAGATTGTCAGATGGATTAGAATGTCATTTAACATGTTTGACAGTCTTCATCACTGCATCCGAGTATTTTGCCAAACGGTTTGAAGGTTCTGGGTACGAGGGTACATTTCAAAACTACTTCTCCACTAGTTTCACAATAGCAAATCTCGTATGTTTTGCCATGCTTTTGTGGAAGCAAAGCAAGGTATGAAAACTGATTTGGAGTAGTGACGATGAAATAGTAACTTTACTAACACAACTCCGTATATATCTATCTACTTTTATACATATACATATATATTTATGTATCTAATTGCAGTCTACTGCTTTCTATGTGGATCTTGTATCATCAGTGGTAGTGAATGTGATTGTATTTGGTGTCATGGCTATTACCGTAGAGACTGATGTGGGTGGATCAGAGTATTTCTGGTGTACACTCGTAATGTTAGTTGTCACTGGTGTATCCACCAGTTTCTTCCAAGTATCTGTGTTTGCTGAGGCTAGTCGGTTTCCATCAGAGTATATGCAGGCTGTGATGAGGTACATGATCCCTTTTATACATTCAAGCCCGGCAAACTTGTATAATAAGAGGTTGACTTACCAAATACTTTGTTAATTTTTTTTTAATTAGTGGTCAAGGTAGGATTGTTAATATTTCTTGGAAGTTTTGTTTCTAGTACAACTGAACTAGGATACTAATGTTATGATCCTGGTATCATTTGATGTCTTAGGTGTTGCTGGTGTTGCTGTTGCAGTATCATCTATTTTGAGTGCATTGGCGGGATCTACAAATAGCCCACCCGATGAAGCAGCCATCGCAAGATCCGCGTTTCTGTACTTCATGACAGCTCTCCTTATCACTGTGGCTGCATTGATTGGCCGGTTTGTGGTTGCTAGACAGCCGTTTTATCTGCGCCATATTACATTCGAGACTGTGCCGGCATCTGCCTCGGATGTTAGTTCTGAAGATGATGTGGAGAGCTCAAGCCAGTTGTTTGCCACCGAGTCACTTTCTGTATCTAGAGTGTTTTGCAAGTCGGCTGGTCTGATCTTTGCTGTTGGATATGTGTTCTTTATCACTCTTGCCCTTTTCCCGTCAATTACCGCCCTTATCAAGTCTGTCCACCAAATTGAGGTTCCCCTTAGATCCATGACTGGCCGCAACCGATTTTTTGATGATGACATCTTTGTTGCCTTTCATTTTTTGCTCTTCAATGTCGGTGACTGGGTTGGTCGCACCATGCCAATCATCCAGGCTTTCCGGACATTTGATACCCGGGCATTGACCTTCATGTCGTTGGCGCGTACCATATTCGTCCCGGCCTTTTTAATCTGCAACGTGGTTGTTCCGGACGACCGGAAATTATCCGTGTGGGTTAATAGTGACATAGCCTACTTTATTATTGTCTGGTTATTTGCAGTTACAAACGGTTGGATTGGCAGTCTGACGATGATGGCTGCTCCCCAGCAGACTTTTCTCAAGAGTGCGGCCGAAAAGTCTTTGATCGGAAGTCTGATGAGTTTCTTTTTGGTACTTGGGTTAGCCATCGGTGGCGCTGCAAGCTTCATCTTGAGAGCAATGGTTTAGAATAAATAAATTTGTAATTAAAATAATTTTATTGAAAATAATCATTTCCAATTGAACTGACTTGTGAAAGAAAAGGCAATCAAGGACAGTTCATTGGAGAAAAGTTATATATATATATAAGAGTAAATGACGGATGTTTATTTTATTTTATTTTGTTTTATTCTCTTTGGCTTTAATAAGAAACAAATAGGTTCTATAGACCGTTGCTCTTTTTAACTTGCATTTCTATTATTTCTATTATTACTTTGCTTTATCAGTCGAAACAATTTAAAAATGTCCGATGCCCCACTGTTCACAAGCGATTTAGCAATGTGGTCCCCTCCAGTAATCTCTGCCTTTCTCAGCCCCATCAGTTCTGTGGGATACGAACTTGCTGACGATCCAATCACCTTCATTCATGAGCCTGTCTACCTCCCGCTCGCCTGTGTTATCTGTGGGCTCCCACATGCTCTACCGCCTCAACCAACCACATCTTTACCTTGGAATCCTGTTGACATCATGGCCACGCCGGTATCACTCTCCGAGAAGACGCATATTACATCCGATCGAAGTCATCTTTACAGTCTACCAGTACACACCAAACACCAATCTCTTTTCCGGGCATTTGTACAACGACTTGCACGAATTGTAAGACGCCTTATCCAACAAAAGAGACATATTTATCCTGTCAAGAGAAGCCACGAATACTGCACCACGGAAAATCAAGAGATCAGGGTTCAATAAATGAAAGAAAAAAGAATAAATGTATGGTCAAAGAGCGGCAACAAGACCAAAAATGGATACCCCGGCTGCCAACCTTTTTGTGTGTTTAGTTTGTTCAATGAAAAGCTATTATTCATATTTCTTACTTTATGGATTAACCAGGCATCCTTGGCAAAGAGGTAACATGCCGCAGTTAAAGTTTGCTGCTGTAGTTGTTGTTGTTCTTTTGTACAAGCTACAAGAAATACTTAAACTCATCTTGTACACATAAAGTTTGTTGGTTGTCATGGCAACATGTATCACATAACCCCTTAAATCAGAAAACACAATGATCTTGTCACCTTGGAAACGAGGATACTTAATTTGGTATTGTAAATAGTGATAATATAAAGCTACTAAAGCATTCGTAAAAGGAGATAATTGTAAACTTTGTTTATTAAAAAGATAGTCTTGCAGATATACATTACACACATACACACAAACATATATACCTATACATTTTCTCCATGTTAAATAGTCTCAACAATAATTCTCGATTGTCGTACATTTGTTTTATTTTACCGTTACTGAATATTTACCCATTTATGACAAGTTACTCAAAATAATTAGTGTCCATTGGTCGTGGATATTAATCTGGAGTTAAACATTAAAACTAATGTATGTATGTGTGTGTGAAAATAAAGAAAGGTACCAAGAAAAAAAACTGTCCATGCCCATGTCTATTTTTTCGATTTTTTTTCTATTTAGAGTTACTAGATTACTTGCAGCGGTTACATTGCTTCTTACACACATGTTCTTTAGAAGCTTTATACGAGTAATTAAAGAAAGTAAAAGAAGGTACTATTAAATTGTGGTTACTGAAAAGTAAAAACACCAAAAGCATTACAGCCTACTCCTTTTCTTTCCTTTGCTAGTGATTTTATTCAAACCCTTTTTTATAATTAGATTATTAAGCCTTTGTACACTTTATAAAATTGAATAGAAAAAAAAAATAAAAAAACAGGTTATTAGCATTACGGTAAACATTAGTGTTAGGGGGTTTTGTTGCTCATTACCATATATTAGTATTACTTTAAAAAAAAAGTGTGGAAGAAAATTTGAGACAAATATATAAAAGTATCCTCAATTTTATAGTCGATATACAATTTAGAATCTAAAAGAAAACCAGTGCCTTTTAATGTAGTAAGAGAAATAATGTAGTCGGTGCAAACGTATTTTTAAGCACCTAAGAAAAGTACAATAAGTTAAACAGATTAAATTAAATTTAAATATAATGAAAAGCTAGATTTTAATGTAACTTGTACAGAAGTTCCTTGGTATTACAGCTCTAATGCAAAGGCATAATTATTATTGATTTTATATATTGTACAATCACCATAATCAGACAAACTGATTAATATTGTCAGAGGAGGGTTTATATTCTTACTCTTATTATTTTTGAGCCTTTGGCAGCAGCTACAAATGTTATTTTTGTAGACTCAAGAACTGTGGATTATTTTTGGGTACAAAGTATAGCACTAATAATTGATTCTGTCACCAAATATTACTGTAGTATTAATTTTCATTATTTATTATATAATCTTGTCATTTGGGTTCAGACTACTATCCAAGATAATATACTACACTACAGATGTTTTTGGTAAAGAAGGTATATACGGCTATCAGCGTTTTTCTTTCTCTCTCTATATATATGTATATATTAGTATTACTACCGCTATTTTTTTGAAGCAAAATAAAAGTAGATTTTAAAGTCTAAATTGGTTTTTGACAATTAGAGTCCCCCGCATTTCCTTTCTTTTTTTTTTAACTTCTTCTTTTTTCTACCAAATCGCCTTTTTAAAATTCTGTTCCTCGTTTTGAATCCTTTTATGGAAATTTATTGGATGTAATTTTTCTTTTGGGATTTAAACTGACTTTCATCCAAGTGCCGGGGTCTAAATATGAGAAGAAATATGTTTTGTATTTAACTGTATAAAGAAATTGAGATATTTATATATATTTGGATGTGATACTCTTTTATAAATTTAGATAAATGTAAAAGGGATTAGCGTTTATTGCCACATTATTATTATTTTTGTTAGTAATCCTCATTAGGAACCACACTGGTACAAGATGGAAACCCTGTAGATGTATACACATATTTACACACATACATATATACAGATAAATAGAATTATTCCAAGGTACAAATAGCAAACCCCATTTCCTATTTCTTTTTGTTGTTTAGCTAATTACTAGTTTAAGCCTTTTTTTTTGTATAATTAAAGAAGTATATCAAGAACTATTGATCGAATGTCGGGTTATCGGGTCGATCAAAGCCAAACACACGTCGTTTTTATTATTTCTATTATTTCTATTATTTTATTATAAAATATTTATATGTATTCTGTTTTTATTATTTCTATTCATTAGTACAACACCTAATTTCTTTATGTACCCACATCTTCAAGAAGCATCAAGAAGCTTAAGAGAGAGAGAGAAAACATATTTTGAGCGCTATATTTGTACATAATTGGCTCATACCGAGGTTGAAAAGAAAGTAGAAGAAAATGCTGGCTTGTGGTTGCAAGTACCCACCTCTTGTATTTTCTATTAGCCGTGTAATAGCAACAATAATTATTATTATATATATATATATAAAGTGACTGTGCTGAGCAAGAACTGATGTATAAAACAGTGTGCTCAGAATATGATTAAATGGGTTACAGGACAACGGGTTATTTGAACTTTGGTACCTTCAATAACAGCGGTTCTCGCTTTCTTTAAAAGAGGCTTGGTTCACTACTTTAAGCTACTGTTACCTTTTCACTTTGCTCTTCTTATTGTCTGCTTCTATTTTTGTTTGCCTTCACTATGATCTTGTTATAATTATTCAATGTTCCTACACCTAAAATCATCCCATTAAGAGAGGTGTATCACGCATCTGTGTGACTTTAGTCTCGGCCAATCAAACGAAGTTCGTACTCCCTGTGTATTTTGATCTTTTTTTTCATATTTTTTTTTTCATATATTTTCCCAGAACTTGAATCCGCCCCCCTCTCCCCTTCTCTTTCTTTCTCCTTTCTCTTTCTTTCCACCTTTTCTATTTTCTCTTTTGCTTGCTCGCATTGCTGTAAATCAGCGATAAATACAAGAGCAACTCGAAGCAAGAGTAACAAGTGATACACTTCTTGCTCTACAGGCCCTTTCCCAAATACCCCGCCTTCAAAAGCCAACAATTTCTTCCACGCCTCTTTCCGGTGCTTTCTTCCCTCAAAACAATGAATATTATTCACACTCCTCATCACTGTTCCCCCTTCTCCCGCCCATTGAAGAGAGATCATCCAAACCAAAGGGCCAGCCATCCAAAAACTCCATGGATTTCGAGTCACACGTCCAGGAAAACACCAGCCCTGTCGTCTTTTACCCTGGCCGATCCAGAACTTCCACCCTAAAAGCATTTCATACAACCTCTACATCTTGCTCTTCTGATTACAACGACAGACCAACCTACCCGGACAACTCTACACCTTCCCCTGGACACAGAACCTTACACAGACGCGCTCGGCAACACAAAAGTCATCCTTATCATCGTCCACGGCAACGATCCCCTCATCGTGCCTCTACACAAAATACAAAACCTGACATGGATAACTCTCTTACTTTCGACCTCTTTGGACCCATTCCCACAACATCGCTATCTACCTACACCGTTTCCGACACACAATCCTCTACACCCGCACAAATACTTGATGAAGACCAAGTCCTGGCCGAATTCGAAAACCATTTCTTACAACCTTCTATACTTCTTTCCCCTCCTAGCTCTCCTCGTAATAATTTTCTTGACTTTGACTTTGATTTTGATTTTACTGGCTCAGGCCAAGATGAAGTTCTTTTTCCATAAATATTACTCTTTTTCTTCCCTTTTATTATTTTCTTACATGTGCGTGCGTGTGTGTGCCTGTAGATATATTCATATATTTATAGTTACATTTACATTTATACTTATACTTATATATTCATATTTATCTACCAATTTTTTATCAATAAACAATTGTCCGAATGTCAGGTTCTTTCTTTTCTTTAAACAAAGTTTTTTGTTGAACCCTTAATCCCATCTAAACGATCCAACAGGGTCTGGGCTGTTTTTACTCCATTCTTTCGTGCCTGTCGAGCGGTCTCAAACCCAGGCTCAATCATAACACCGTCAAGCTGGAACAAGATTTGCATCAATTGTTCGCCTAGATAAATTCCATGCTCCAAAAGTTTCTTTTTTGCCTTTTCGTCACCAGACTGAACCCCAAAGGCTTTTACACGCTCCTCATACGCGTTAATATCGGGAATTAGTTGGCTTGAAAGTCTGGTTTGAATGGCTTGAAGTTTAGCCAATGTAGCTGCTTCGTTTGAACTGATCGGAGCAATTGGATCAGGCAGTGTATCACTAGGCTTATATGGACACGAATATGAACGTTATTATCATTATTTGTGAATAAGAAAAAATAATCAATAAACAAGTGTATCGACTTTATCATGTCTTGTAATCATAATAGTCAATATATACCTTTTTGTGGACCTTCATAATGACCTTGGACCCAGGACGAATACTGTAGGCACCAAGAGGAAGTTTGTCATTGTTCATTACAGCTATACATGTAAAAGTTTCTTAGTTTCGAAACGCAAGAAACTGACGTCCAATAGTTTATACCTCCATAAGCAGACAGAGATATTTCAGTAGTATTGATTCCTGTCAGCCGATGACACCTTTGTTTCAAGTCGCCTACAGTTGTGTCTTCTAATTGCTGTTCGTAATCATCAAATTCAATTTTGAAATGTCGTTTTCCCCATTTGACTGTAATGCTGTTTGTCATTTTATGGTATATGTATAAAGATATAAGAATATATATATATAATAATAATAATATATAGGTGCTTCAGGTAATGATAATAATAATAGTAGTAGTAGTAGTAGTAATAGCAGTAAGAACTTTTTTTTAGCTGGCTGGCTGGCTTGGCTGCCTATAGATTAAGGCTTTTTCCTATTTTAATTTTCAATTCAAGGTAGAGAAAAAAAACAGTGGCTTTCAAATAATGCAAAAAGTCCGAGACAGTAAGTTATTTTGTGTAGGTGGGTGAATATATGTCTACGTATGTTTATTCAAAGAGAAAAAAAAACTATATACATTGTATTTGTGTACTTCTTTGATGAAATGACTCAAATTTATTGCTCTTTATACACTAGTATCTTTTTAATAATCATCAGTAATTTATATTTGTTTCAATAGTAATTATTAATTATGATTCACAGCGAATATATATATATATATATGTACAGCGAGCATCAACCCCCACAGTTCGTTCTCCAACTTTTTTGTTACCAAATTCACTTTGGTCTCCGCCTGATATTTGCTTTTCTTACAGCCTAAAATCGCTTTCCTATTGAAGCCAACGAAGAGCTTGATGTAAAAAATGGAAGGAATAGTCGAAGAATTAGATACAAAGCCACTGACTAGGCAGAAAAAGAAAGAAATGGTTACTCTGATAATCTATAATCCGTTTTCTATTACTTTAACAGAATCAAGCTGTGGAAGGCTACCCTTTCTAGCCGCAAAGATCAGGTTGAGTGACGTACTGTCCAAAAGTGGGCCAAGCGACTCAAGGAAAATCCCAGCTAAAATATATATATATATATATCAAAAGCAGACAGATCAGTCGAATAGAAAGCCTCCACAACTTTAAGAGGAGCATAAGTATCACATATATATATCTTTGTTAAGAATACACAAGTAATAAGATGCGATACAGTAGAGAAATTGATGGAAGCATACGAAAAATTTAGCTTGAAAGAAACATATACCAAACACTTTATACTAGTATAATTTGGCTAACAAGAGAGCTACCTTGGAATATCTGGCAAATAATAGTGCTGAGGATCTCAATGACTGATCTCAATGAGTAAAAAAAATGGGTAGAGACTACTGACATGAACCATCTTATCAACTGCGTTTTTTTTGGATGGAGCTAGCTTCAATATTAACATGAGAAACCCTAATTCTTGTTCAATTAAAGGAACACCGGCAGTTGTTGAAATGACTACTACTCATGCCATCACGCATACCATACTAGTAACTATAACAGCTCAGGGTATTTTTTTTTCAGTTGAGATTAGAGGGTCTTTAAAACCCAAGAAAGTAGAGACTGGTGGGACCAAAAAGAAAAAGAAACATGTACTAAAGAGAGAGAAAAGGCAAATGAAACTATTACTGCCTATGATATGAAGCTTGTTTCTAAAATGTTTATGTATCTATGGACAATACACCTATCCATGCCTCAGAGAGTATTACAAAATTGATCGAGGCCAGAGGTTATAAAGCTATACATTTGCCTTCATATTCTCCTGAGTTGAATCATATTCAAAACTTCTGGTCGGTCACCAAAAAACCAATCAAGCAAAGTGCATTTTGAGCGATGTAAAAGCGAGTATCATGTGGAGACCAGAGCAAGTTTGGCAGATTGGAAAGCGAACCTTTGTAGTAGATCCACTGTATTACATCTAAAGTCTGTCCCACGATCTTGATTAACTGCAAAAATCAACCTAACATATACCCACATATATTTAGTATTATCCAAAGTCAAGCCTACAGATAAAGAAATACTTCTTGTATAATTTCTTATAAATTTAATAAGAAAAAAAGAAAACGCATGAGACGTTAAATACAATTAGAGAAAAATATATAAAGGCGCAATCTCACATGGAGATGCAAAAAACAAATAAGAAAGTTCACAATACACGTTGTATCTGTATTACAGTGAAGAGAATAAGAAAATAAAAGCAAAAATAATGAGTTTATTTAGGCAATTGAACATTTCTTGATCGACATTTTAAAAAATTGAACAAATAACACAAATAATTATATATATTCCAAGTCGTTTAATATTCTTTTTCTTTATTTCCCTTCATACAGATAAACGCAATCGAAATCTACATGCTTTATAAAATTTTGAAAATCTACCTGAAAAGAAAAGGGAAAAAACTGAAACCATTAGACAAATTCAACGAACTTTAAAGCCTATTGATGATCTTGTTGTTGTTTATTTGATACGTTTTTTATCATCTGTCACAGATATACATTTATATATATATATATATTGTGTGCGCGTGTATTTCTATTTGTAAATTGACATTTGAATGTTACATACTTAAATGAACAAAATAAAATGGTTGATAGTAAGTAGCATATGTGTGCTACACATGCAAATTATCCGTGATTCTTAAGAGCAGGTGATTATAAAACCAAAGAAAAAAAAAGGGTCTTGATCAAGTTCTTGTACTCGCAAGTAAAAGCATGAACCTCCAATGGTTAAAAGAATATACTAGTATACGTGAGGCCAAGGTAAATACATTGATACATTCGTGTAAAGATGAATCGATATTCGTAGATCGCACCTTTGTTTTTAGTCGAATTCTTATTTCTTTATTTCAATATATAAAAAATAACGCAATTCTATAATTGTTGCATATTATACTATCTACTTGGGGTGTATTAAATATACTAAACAGCTATAGGAAAAATAAACCGTTGATGAAAGGAAAAAAGAGTTTGATTTGACCCTCGACATCAATAAAGATATTTCTCCGTTCTTAGGTTCCTTCTTTCTTTCTTTTTACACGCGTGCTTCGTTAATCCATAGATCAATTGGCTTTACGGCCATTTTTACACGCTGAAGCACATTAGAAACGCGCTTTTGAAGTACCTCATCATCACTTGTCACTTTCTACAAAGCAGTTCCCAAATTAGATTCTAGTCATCAAAGCAAGACATAACTTACAAATTTAATGCAGTCCACAACAGCCACTGATCCGTCTACATTTACTGTAACCTTTTTTGCTTCGAAATCAGTCTCAACATCGCCAAACTGTTCTTCCAAAAATGCAATTACGTCCACAAATTCTTGGTCCATTTCATTTTGAACCTTTGAGCCTTTGTATACATGCTCATCCTCATCCTCATGCTTATGTTTGTGTTCATGTTCATGTTCACCTTCAGAGTGGCTGTGGTGACAAGGCTGGCTACTTGCTAAAATGATAATGATAATAATAAAAAAGGAAATGAATTAATATCACATATACTTTACCCTTTCATAAACCTTTTATTTAATATTCGTACCTTTTACACTTGCAGGAGAGCTATCAATAGCCAAAATGATAGCCAGCACAGAATCTGCGACCATGTCATTCATAGAGTTTCCGATCCATTCAAGTGTCACTTGGTTAGGCTTACTGGGCACCTTTTTGATATCAACAGTATCAAATACACGGATGACATTTCCTGGGGTATTGACAGTCTTTGAAAGATCTGTTTCGCCTACAGCACCAAACATCATCTCCAGATGCCACTTGAGAAGACCAATTCCTGCGTTAAATGGTACAACCTGGCGCTGGGTTACCACTGTTGTGATAAGACCTCCGAGTTCGTTCAAATCTTCGGCAGACATGATGTTCAATTGGAAATCCTTTGAAACCAGAATTCCGTTCAAAGGTTGATTTTCTGAGGGATATTTGGATGCCAACCTACCGATGGTCTTGAAGCAATAGAATTAGTATTATATTTCATATATCTATGCATTTCATACGCATTACCTTTGCCATCTTTTCACCTCTAAAGTGAAGCTTGACGGTGTCACAGTTTTTGGGAGTGTATATCTTTACGTTTTCTTCTTTTTCTGAATATTTGCTTTGAAGTGCAGACTTGAGACGGTACATAGCATTGGCTTCACCGTGTACGAGAATCTAAGATACCATTACACAATGTACACACACACACATGTACACATACAAACAAACAAACACACACGCACACCAATTATTATTCATATTCATATAATTAATAACAGTATTATTGTTATTGTTATTATAATTATTATTTCTTAGTGAACAAAAAAGTTTGTTTGATTTCACTTGTCTTTCTTGTGAGAATTTCTCTATAATAGTAATGCATACCACATGGGGTGCTTTCACATCATCGATAAATTTACTGTTCTGAGTATAATCAACGTGGGCAGAGAAAGAGATGTAATCAACAGACATTCGAAGAGGAACCTTGCGACCATCCATGGCTTGAAAGTCTGCTGGTTCATTCATAGCATTCTATTATCAATAATATTAATAACAGTAGGGTTTTGTAAAGTTTAATAAATACATCCACAACAACACAAAGTAAATTCTTTAATAAGCATTCAATTCTTACCCGTGCTAAGGTGTTTTCGACGCAATAACCAGTAATAACCATGCCATTCTTCTTGTCTGGCGCCCACCGTTCAAACAGTTCACGCGAAAGACCATTCTACAACAACAACAACAACAACAAAAACAGATGAATGACTTGATATAGTACATATATTAGAGAGAGGTGCTTACCTGAAGCATACCAGGACTGGCCATCATCACACAAGGGCCAGAATCTTCAAACTGTTCTACATTCTTTAGGTTTGAAATGTGCTTAAAGATAAATGGATTTGAGATTGTGAATTGTTTTCGAATGCGTGCGTTCATCATGTTGATATATGTCTGATAAACCGCCATACACTTCTTGGCAAGACTAGAAGCATAATAAATAGGAATACTATCTAATTCTGGGTGAGAGTCCCAGTATTCATCCAGAATCAACAAGAGTTCTTGTGCACGTCCCAAAGCAAACACAGGCATCAGACAACGACCACCGCGAGTGACGATATCATGTACTAGAGCTAGATACAGGATCAATTACAAATCATTAATCAATCAATCAATCAAAACCAAGCCAAAGAAAACTTTTTTTTTAAAAAAAAGGATAAAAAAATAGGCTTACATGTAAATCTCATTTCCTTTGTTAGACGAGGTTCATGGCTTTGGACACCATATGTACTTTCTGTGATCAGAACATCTACAGCTCCTTCTGGTTTCTCGGCTGCCATCAAATGTCGATCCTCCTCACGCGAGTAATCACCAGTATAGAGAACCTTTACACCTGCAATCTCAATCAAGAACATTGCCGCACCCAAAACGTGACCTGCGTTGTATGCGGTGAACTTGATACCTTCCACTTCTACTTGTTGATGGTAATCGACTGCTTCAATTCGATGGAAAGATGTGTTGAGCTCCTCTTCGTTATATAGTTCGTCTTCATCACCAATGTTGCTATTTTTTTAAGAAAAAAAATGTAATTGTTAAATTGGTTAAAGCAATTGATTCGATGTGCACAAAGAAAATAATTTACCTCACACGGAGATAATCACTCAAAAGCCATTTGTAAATAGCTTTTGTAGGATGTGTCATAAACACACGTCCTTTGAAAGAAGTCTAAACACATAAATTCATAATATGTCACTTTCTTGTATTCTTAAATTTATCATTTTAATGATACATAATGTACATATACTTACTCTCTCCATTAAATAAGGTACAGATGCAGCATGATCTACGTGAAAACTATATCATATGTTAAATACAAGTACTAGAAAGTAACTTTACTACTAGGTATTATTGAACCCTAGCTTATTTTACTTTTTCTTTGTATTATATATATATATATGACTTACTGGGTCACCAATAAAAGATCAATTTTGGCAGGATCAATTTCGTCGAAAAAGGGTAAAGATGCCAAGCCATTGTACGCAGGGTGAATACCAGCATCAAGCTACAGTTTTTTGTTTTTGTTTTTTGTTTTTCATGTGAACACATGAGATGTATAAAAGTTGACATAAGAAAAATAAAACAAAACGAAAAGGAAGGAAGAAAAGAAACAAATCAAGGAAACGGACAGATTTGCATGAGACTCGATTGTATAATTGTAAAAAAATTTTATTGAAAAGATTCGTAAAACTATAGGACATTTTTGCTTTATTTGTCTAATTATGATTCTAATTCTAATTACATTTCGATTTTATATAATATATATATATATATATATGTATTTCTATTTATTCTTATATACATTTAAAATATACATTTAAATATATAGATATATAGATATATATTATATTTCTCCTTCTCTCTTACCCTGTCAACTCTTGCTGAGGTACATGAGAGTGAAAAAAATAAAGCAAGAAGAATAAACCTACCAAGATGGTCTTGCTCTTGTACTCTAATAAAATGGAGGAACGTCCTACTTCATTACCAGCGCCTAGAGGGGTGATCTTTAAGAGATCATTCTCATCTGCAATAGGGATCTCGACCTCGGGTTTGCGCTTGATTCCTGCCATTTTCAATAAGCCTATATGTAAATAGAGCCGTAAAAGTTGGGAGCTAGTGAGAGAGAGAAAAGAGAGGGAAGGCAGTTTGGCTAGTAGTTATCGACACCGCCACATGTGACCTTGTTTTGTTAGTGTCTTCACTACACATTGTGCATGTAGTGATTGTAAAACTATAATAGGAAATGTTCCTTAGACCGGAAAATTTAGTGTACCTATTATTTTTTTCACTCTATTCTATATTGATATTTTCAAAGCTGTACTTATTAATCTCTTCTTCTTCTTTTCCAGTTCTTATCGGTAGTCATTTTATTCGAACCAGACACTAGGCCTAACCATGCCTACATATTAAACAGATCATTCTTGCAGTACATTATACTTGATTAAAGGTCTTTTAAATATTGTCTTGAGAGTCTATTAACAATATGTTATGACCAGAGTTCTTCTTTGATAATGTCTTATTACCTCTCGCTAAAAAAAAGTAAATAAGTTGGACTTCTTTACGGGAAAATTTTAGGAAATAAATGACAAGGATATTAAAATTAAAGATCGGAATTCAATTAGATCCACAAAATAACAAACTACAATACCTAAAGCAAAGGATACGATTGTAGTGTTTAAATATCATTTCTTTATTAAAACAAAAAAGAAGAAGTTACAATGATTTTATGAATAAAATGAATATGCTTTAAACGCATTCTGTGATATCACGAGGAGGGAGCTCTTCACTGCCAAAATCGACAATAAGTCTGTTATCTGGAGTAATGAGAGCAAGACCCTTTTCATGATAACATGTACGACCTCTAATGTTATTTTCAGCCTTGATACGGTCAATGCGATATTTCTTGGCGAGTTCGTGGCGACTGCTGTAGTCAATTTCACCTTCAACTACAGGTGCCTTGGCCCACTCGATTGTCTGTTGCTCGTAGATTTTAATGGTGTCTTTGTAGTTTTGGAAAGCAGGAGAGTCAGGTTCCTTGAGGGTACCAGGTGGAGATATGACTCCTGTATCTAACTCATCCTTCAACACATCATCTTTCTCGCCAGCGACAGTAGAAGGAAGGTTGGCTATCGAAATGTACTCTGAAAGTTCTTCCAAGTTCTTGGTAAAATGAATTTTGCTTGCAACCACAGGGTCCAATAGTGGGGTAATAAGGTTCCACACTATATTACACAAAAACATCACATCAGTCGGCTGTTGCTGTTGCTGTTGTTGTTGCTTCATGTGCTATGTCCAACTATTTTTTTGTACCTGTAGAGAAGACCCATGGTGCCTTGTGGATAATACACATTCCCAAGGTCTCTGGATAGTATGCCTCGAAACAAGTCACTAGAAACTTTACAAAGTCGTAATCCTGCGAGAAAATAATTAAAATAAGATAAAAAGTTTAGTACAAAAATTACACGAAAGTCTCTAGTCTTCATTCCCTCGAGGATAATGATTCTTTCTTGTACCACAAGTAATCCTTTTTTTTTGTGGTTTGCTTTATTCGAGTAACTTACCATGTTGCTGAGAGTAAATCCATCCATGTTGAATAAAATGCAGTTGGCTTCTAATGGCTGCGCAACTACCGTACGAGATGCCTCCATAACGAATAATGTCATCAATCGGAGAATCTCATTAGATTGGGCTTCCTTGTTGTGAAGTCTTACATTGATAAAGCTACATGAATATGTATATAGGTATATGTAAGTGTGTGCGTGTTTATACATAAAGTAAGATTAAATGTGCACTCGCAAACTCTAGCCTCATCAACCTCGTCACTCCATATCATTATTTTCCCAGACCTACCAAACACCACGACCCAGTTTGTCGGGGCCTCCGAGTGTAGCCTTTCCAGAGTGGACTTGTCCGACAAAAGACTTTCCCAAACCTGGTTTCAGATTTTCTAGTTCATCACGTAGGCCTGTCTCACCAAGCGCAATGATATCGTCCAAGCGCATGGCCACTCTCCAACGAAGCGTATTGATTAGCATTTTGTAGGCAGCATCCACATTCCATTTACGAGCTCTGAGGAACCGAAGCAGGACAGCATCTGGGTTGTCGGTAGCTACAGCATTCCAAAAGGTTTTGCGGAGAGTGGAACCAGGGATAAGGGTAATAGCTTTCTCCAGGGGTAATGTCAGTAAGGCAGGGTCAGTCGTCGCGCCTAAAAAGACATCTGTGTTTATATCCTCTTTTTTCTTCTCTTTTCCGAAGCCAAAGAAGCCGCTTTTCTTGGAGGACTCTGAGGATGTTTCTGACTTTGTGGGTTTGTATTCGGTTCCAGGTTGTTCGAACAATTTAAATAGACGAATCCAGATATCTTTTAGCTCGGCTGTTTGCTTGGCTGTCAGGTTTCCAACGTGTCCTGAAGCTCCTGTAAGGGATTGTGTGGTATTGTTAGGGGTTTTCACAGCAGTATCGGTAGACATGATGTTGTTTGATATTTTGCTTTCTTGCTGGTGTTGCGAATTAAGAAGAAAAAGGGAAAGAAAGAGAAAAAGATTATGCTCAAGGCGAATAATAAAATTTATGTTTGAATTGTCTCCTTTTATATTTATATATGTACACAAACGCACATATGTATATATATTTAAAGCCAAGACATGTCGGCTTAACGAATATTCTTGTCCTACATGTCTTGGCCTTTTCCTTTTGCGTCGCGCAAGTGGATGCTTCCAACAGAATAACAAGCCAGTCACGACGAAACCTCCTGGATTTTTGACCAGTAAAAGCGTTCGAAAATTCACCCTATTTTTAAAGCGTAGTATAATATATATGTGTGTGCATATGAAAAGGACTATGAGCTAATTTAATAATGATATCACTTTACGTAGAAGTGTAATATACACAAATTACAGGCAATAAAAATAATAATATTTGAGATAGGATTTCTAAGATTCAATTGCACATGAATTATCCACCAAGTAGTACTCATTATTATTAACATTTTGTTAGTTTATGATTTTAAACCATCAACTGAAAATTGTAATAAAGCAATGGGAAATGAAGAAATGGTGGTGTGTGTTGTACAGGATAAGGTAGAAACAAAGGCATTATTGAATTCAAGACTATTTTACTCAGCAAATGTTAATAAATGTCTTTATATTCATACCTTTCTTAATAGAACGTTTGCTTGTACCTTAAACATTTTTGTATTTAGATTTATTTATTTAAAAAAAAATTAATATCATAAGTTTACACAAAGTCGCTTCTTATCAACTGTGGCTGGATTTCTTCTACTATTATTCGGCATTTACCATATGTCCCTTGTTTGCCTGGTCGGGCCGTAGATAGTTTCTATCCAAGGCCGGGTAATATCAATGTCACCCCCATAATATCTTTCCTTTTTTTGTTTCTTTACGTATAGTGCATTCGGAGATAAACTGCTAAGTTTCTGTGTGTGTTTTTCAAGGCTCCATGACTTTTGGTACAGCCAAGCTATCCCGAATCGCTTAAACATGCTTTATATAAAACGCTTTTCTTAATAATCCTTGTCCAACAGATTTTGAAAAAAGGCTTGAATAAAAAGTCATGGACCTTCAAAGTCAAGAGGTATATGTATAAAATAGCGGAGTTCTAATGTTTTTGAATATTGAAAATTTATTTTCCCCTGCCAATGGCGGAGATCTATATTACCTGTTCCATAAAAAGATACTCATGCAACAGAGACTGACATGTTTAATGTATACCTTCTATTTACTTTTACTTCATCAATAAAAGCATTTCTAAATACTTAAACATTTTAATCTACAAAACAAATTCATCAAAATTTCCTCTTACCAGCAAGAAATCAAGATTAGTAAAAAGCAAACCCCGATCATAATCTGGAAATTGTTTCTTTAAAAAACGTAGAAGCTAGAAATGACAACCTGGTTGACTTATTTGAGATTAGCTTTGAAGAAAATATTACTGTGGATGGTAGAGAACTTCAGGGAATTACAGTTGATCTTACTTCGGCAAATCATTCTCGTCACTTCCTCAAATTGCACGAGGGACCTGATAAGTCACTCCGTGGTACATATCAGATGAATTCATTGATAACTAAGTGGAGAAAGAGAAAGTCTATGAAGGAATCTTTCGATCGTCAAGGAAGTTATCTTCTAACAGAAAAAGCGTTTACGATTTCAAGTCAAAAAGAGTCTGTCAATGAAGAATTAGAGTTAGTCGAAGTTACTTCTAAGAAATTATCTGCGAATACAATTTCTCTCCTCAAGCTTGCCTTTAACGATATAAAAGAAGAAATTGCTCCATTTACTCGGATAAGTGGCTCATCTCAGCCAATAGACCATTATAAGCTTTGTAAACTCGAACCCGCTGAAAGTTATTTAAGACATAGACTCTCAGGAAGTAAGAAAATGAAAACATCTTAGAAGGCAGCTATGGAAGTATGGCTACATACCAACACTTATCGCCCAGCAATGATAAGAAAATATGCAAAAGAATATATCGATTTCCGATCAATTGCATTACACCAGCAAGGAAAACATGCTATTAGTTTCTCTTTGTTTTCCGGCGTGGACTTTAAGGCATCGATTTACAAGTGGATTCAGCAACAGAAGCCAGAAAGTCGCAGTACTATCCTTGTTAAAAAACATATCGATGAGGTTGTTATACCAAAAAGACTTGAAATTCCAGAAAGCGTCTCAACAAGTACAGTTTTGAAGTATCTTCACAAATGGGGATATATTTTCAGAAAAAAAACCCAAAGACATGTATTACGATGATCACGAGAGAGCCGATGTGCTCGAATATCGAAAGAAATGGGCAAATAGAATGATGGGTTATAAGGCGAAGATGGCGAGAATTGTGGAGTAACTATTCCACAACCATCAACTAATGGAATAGAACTTGTCCTTGTCACACATAATGAGTCGACGTTCTATTCAAACGATGGGAAAGAAGCTATGTGGCTAGTGGAGGGTAAGAATCCCATAAGAAAGAAGGGCCCTAGCGTGTCGTTTATGGATAGTGAATTCAAATGTGCATGACATGATACCATGACTAACTATGTGTGACCCAGTCGTGAGATGTTCCACCCTAGAACTGATAGAGGTGGATATTGAACTAGTAGTCATATACTGATACAGCTAGAGAGCAATTCGATTCATTTTTTCGCAATAATTCACCCTGGGTGTAAGGCCGTTTTTGCATTCGATCAAAGCACAAACCACAAGGCCTATACTCAGAATGCTTTGATAGCAACAAAAATAACTCTGGGCGACAAAGAAGTTGAAGAAGATGATCCTTGTTAGCTGAGAAATACCACTTTTGTCCGAGACGGTGTGCAACAAGTACAATCGATGTACTACAAGAAAGACGAGTGGTTTGCGAAGAAGAATGGACAGTGGATGACCAAGAAGGTGAAGTACGTGAAGGGTACATGTAAATTTCTAGAGGAGCATGGTATGTGGTTGGAAAAGGACCCACATAATCCTAGCAATAAATGAAGATTGGACTGCAAAAAGGACACCTCTGAAGATAGCAAGTACTGTGCACATCATTTTCTAGCTTCTCGACCAGATTTTATGTCACAGAAAACTGCTCTTCATGAGGCTGTTGAAGACTCGGGTCACATTTTTGAACTATACCCTAAGTTCCATTGCAAATGTAATTGGATCGCGAGGTAATGGAGTGCTGCAAAGTGTGAAGCTCATCTTCAGTGTGATTACACTTATAAGCCCCTAGATAAAAACATCCATACTTTTCTCGATCATGCTGGGAAGTTACCTAATATCCGACGATACTACAACAACTCTTGGCGCTACATTGAGGCATACAGCCAAGACATGAATGTAAAAGAAGCCCATGATGTTGTAAAGAACCTTACTTCAAGAAAATATACTTCTCATCGCCGTGATGAAGGAAAGGAATAGACTCTTACCCTCACTTTAAATAGACATGTTTTTACTTTTTTCTTTACTATAATTTGTATTTCATTTTTTACTTTTTCTTAAAAAAATATTAACTTTGCTTGTCTGATCTACTAAGCATTACCACCAATATGCTGTTCACCAGCGTACGAGGGAATCATCGAGGGAATTCCCTAGATGAGTCCCTCGTACGCTGGTGAACAGCAAATTTATCGGCATCCCCTTTCTTTATGGGATTTTGCTCCCTTTTGGGATTCCTATTATTTTCCGGGATCGATATATAAGAGTGGGTGTCGTGTCCTGGCAAAATCAAATCAAATTGCCATAACGTCCAAATAAGGAAGCCGGACATTTACGTTTTCAAAGTATTTAAACACCGTAAAGTTGGAGAGGGATTGTGGCAATTTGGGGTCGTTTTGCCATAGAGTTATAGCAAATTCAACTCATTTTGACTCTACCAGACCATAAATTGTAGCATTTTTCATCGGTATGGAATAAAACCATCTGGTCCCTACGGATCCATTCTTAGTATAATAATTAATACCAGCCAGGATACAAGATATTCATAAAGATTTTTTTGTGCTTTGCAAAAAAGAGTGGGTGGGAGTTAGTTACCAGCTGGTGCTGTCGAACTCTGGGAATATTTAGGTGAAAGAAAGAGAAAGACATTATACGCATAAGAAGGCAGATAAATAGTAAAATATTTAACAAGATTGTATCACACTCTAATGACAACTTATAATTTTCTATAAAGCTGGCTATTGATATAGTGCATTTAGGACTAATTATTGTTTTTTTTATGACCAAGTTTAAATTTGAGACGCAAACTGCTATTAATTGAATATACAGGATTTGTTTTTCGTATGAGACAGTATTTTATTATTAAGTTGCCCAAATACAGATTGTGGCTCTTAAAATAATGAGAGTTAGGTGCCTGGCGAGAGATACATAAACAAAAAGTAGTAAAGTTAATGGATACAATGAATATACTGTGGTTTTTTCAAGACACACCATTTTGCCCTAAAGGACTAGAGAAAGACGCCAGCCCAGACATGTAGCCACAATTGATTAGTCCGGTTGTATAGAAATATTATGCCCCACCAGGAAACGTTGTTCCTGTAAGACTGCTGCAAGGTCTGGAGAACATTATTAATTTTATGAAAGCAAAAAAAAACCTATACACAAAATCACATTATTTTACCTTGTACCTTTCTAGATTAAACTTGCATGCACACGCCCATGTTTTGTCTTGTCATAAACAGATTTTGAGCCGAGTTAATCGGCTTGAGACGTAATAATTTTATCAAATAAATGTATACGCATCACAGGTACAGGCACAGGCACAGGAACAAGCACAGGGAACAGATTACACTTTACATTCATGTATAATTGACAAACCGTATACTTGGAATTTATTCACCGATTGGGAAATTGTAAGAAAGTGTCGCCAAAGCCACCCTAATTTTTCGACGTCCTGAACTTTCCCAAAACGGCTGGCCCAAAAAAAGAAAAAAGTAACATTTTAACTTAGCACATGCAAAGGATGACAAGTGCTCTGAGCTTCACCTTGCAACAACTGACAGATGCCCCCTCTGCATCTGGGATTGTAAGACGAGGCACACTTCAGTTCTCAAAAAAGGCCAAAACTATTCAAACCCCTGCATGTTTGACATATACCGTCCGAGGCTCAGTCCCGCATCTTGTTGCAGAGAATGTCAAACTCTTGCCTGTCCAACTCCTGCAAGTGACACTCGAGCAGTTGTAAGTATTCGATTGATACAAATAATTCTTAGATATATTGTTACAAAACAATACATATATATATGTGTGTGTGTGTATTCGTCAACTAACTTGATACTGCGTAGCGTTGAAGAAAAGGAACCAATGTCATTCAAGTATCCTCATGGCATTCACAAATATTTGAATCTCGAGGTAATCCGCATTCATACACATACACAAAGAGAGAAAGAAAGAAAAGAAAGGGAAATAGTGAAAGATACTTGGATTTTTGACTAACAAAATTATTCTGCCATTAGCTTGATCACCTTGTATTCTGCGATATGCGTGATCCAATGAAGCAGGAAGCTGTCACTTTTAATACCGATAAATACCTGTCCGTATCTACTCATGGTGGTGTACGTCAGATCACACCTGAAATGTGGGCTCAAGCCATGAAGGCTTACAACCCTGACATGTGTGCGCTCATGGCCGATATCGTGACAGACAACGATGCCAAATTGAAGCGGATAAAACGTTCTGTGGATAGATCTCTTCGTTGGTTAGACGATATACTTCCAAAAGCAAAGGTAAGTAAATATGTATGGGTGTATGTGTATGTTAGTGCAAGTACCTTATATAATTGGGGTCTAGGAAATTGGAATTCCTGTATTTGCTCCGGTTGTAGGTCACACAAGTGAAGAAGAGCGTGCACGATCTGCTGTCAGCACTGCAGAGAGAGATGTGGATGGTTAGTATAAATCGATTTAATACAAAATGACTTAAATAAAAAGGAAGAAGAAAGAATAAATTCATGTAAATGTTTCTGTATTGACTCTTTATTCTTTTCAGGATTTACTGTAAATGTTATTGGACTTGGACTCGGAAATGAAGCTACTCTTAAGCTTGCAAAGGCCTCTTTGAGAAACCTCCCTAAAAACAAGCCAAGAATTGTCTATGGCTTTGGAACACCAGGTAAGAACAAAAAAAATGACTTTGTATATATATATAATTTATTATTATTTTATAATTTTTAGAGGGTATTTTGGATGCTGTTGCCAGTGGCGCTGATCTATTTGATGGCAGGTAAAGTTGATAGCTTAATACAATATAATATATGTATGCATTGCTTTATATTGACGGTAGTTTGGTTGATACAGCTATGCGTACAAGGTTACAGAACAGGGGCGTGCCATGATTTTCAAATTTGGTGAAATTTCTGCGGATAACACAGCCAGAGACAAGCCCAAGACCGTCAATCTTTGGGATCCCAGTATGTCCCACTCCTTTGAAGTACTTGATTCGACCTGTGGATGTTACGCATGTAATGCATCCCACACAAAGGCTTATATTCATCATTTGCTGAACGCACATGAAATGTTGGGACCGATCCTGTTGATGAGGTAATGAATACTAAGAACAACAAATTTGTAGCATGGTCCACACTTCTGTATACATACATACATACATACGTATATATAATTCTTTAATTAATTACTATTGTTGTTTTCTAGCCACAATGTTTACCAATTGGATAACTTTATGGCTTCAATCCGTAAGAGTATTGATGACAACCGATTTGAGTCAGACCTTACCCGGTTTATGGAATATTACAACCACGTAGAAGAAGGCGATGGCATGCGTAACCACCAAGATGAAATTGATGTGGAGTCTCTTGGAACACCACTGAAAAAGAAAAGGACTTTACTACTTTAATATCCCCAACCTCAAATTCATCTCTTTCTCTCACTCTCCTTATTTTCATTCCAAGATATATATATAATTTTTTCAATTTTTTTTGAAACAAATCACTTTTTCTGGGACTACGTTAAAACAAGATTATCAGATCAAACAGGTACAACTTGTATAGTTCGATGTATCTACATACTGCTTTTGAAAAAAGAAATGGAAACATGGTCTTTAAAAAATTATTTTGGTAGCATGATTTCAAGTATGATCTGAAAATGTCTCTCTAGGCAAATAATGTCAAAGGTTGCCCCAAAAAAAAACTCTTGTAAAATAGCAGGTTATGCATTCTGAGAGTAGACACAATCTACTCCACGTTGATTTAATACGAGACATGTGCTAATTGTTATTGATTTTTTTTTAGAATTCAAAGAAGTACACATCAGCTTGAAATTCAATAACTAAAAAAATATTAATCTTTTCTTTTTCCATAATCAATGTGCATACATATATATATATATTTAAAAGTTGGTTTTGATCTTCCATCCAATCTCCTTGCCAGCAAAGAATGGAACAACAGCACCAAGAGAAGCAGTGGTGCTAGAGATCTGGTATTGCTTGGGAACAATCTCATCGGCTTCCTTGACAAGAGTCACCTTGTTATCCTTGAAACCAGGCTTCTGAGACAAACCGTAGAACTTTTTACCAAACTGACAAGCAAATCCCTCGAGTTTGTCCAGGCATCCGATGTCCTCAAAGATCTTGGCAAGATAAGGCAGAACAAGAGGGGTGGTAAAGACACCAGCACATGCATGTGCGGTTTCTTTGGTATGGCTAGGATGAGGTGCGGAATCGGTACCGAGGAAGAAACGAGGATGTCCTTGTAAGTTAATATAAAAAAAAGTAATTTAGTAATTTTTCTTCTTTTGTAAATGTTTGATCCTAATCAATTGTATGTATACACACATATATATATATATATTTACACACGAATGATAGTTACCTTGTGCAACAACTTGTCTCAATGCATCACGATCATGGGGGTACTTTGCAACAGGCTTGCAGAAATGGTGTACTTGACCAGCCCAGTCATCAACAATAAGCTGTAAATGGTGGACAGTGACACTGCAGGCGACAGTGTCTCCCAATCTCTTGACTAGCTCAACAGCAGCCGAAGTTGTAGCGTGCTCCAAAACAATTTTAAGCTTTGGGAATGCGTTGTGAAGCTTCTCGAGTTCGGGCAAGAACTTGATTTCGGCGTTCATCACACAAATGTCGGCATTGTGGTCGCTGGGTACTTCGCCGTGAAGATTGAGAACAAGGCCTTCTTCCTCCATGGCCTTGAACACAGGATAGTAGATCTCATAGTTCTCAATGCCGCTGTCACTATTGGTAGTCACACCGCGGGGATAGGACTTTACACCTGCAATTCCGGCCTTCTTGGCTTTGCGGACCTCTTCAGGTGTAAGCTCTGGAGAGAGGTAGAGGGTCATATAGAAAGTAACTTCTGGGGCAAGTGCCTCAAGCTCTTTCTTGTAAGCCAGAGCTTGATCAGTGTTTGTGATTGGGGGTTGCAAATTGGGCTAAATTTATATATATATATATAAAGAGAGAGACATTTGTAACAACTGTTAATATCAAATAAATAAATAAAAATATATGCACATATGCGTGTGTGCAATATAATATGTCATACTTTCTCCCAGAGGCTCGGTAATTTATCATTGTTATTCTTTACTCACCATGACATATGCAAGAGACACACCACCCTCAACCACCTTGGGGGTGACCATGCGCATCATCTCTCCTTGACGAAGATGGACATGGAAATCGCATGCAGAAGGAATGGTAATAGAGGTTGACATGACTATATTTTATTTTGCAGAAAGACCAAAGTCGTAACCCCCACTTTTTTCCCTGCCAACCATTTTTTTTTTAAATTCAAAAAAAAAGATAGATAGAGAGATTCGCCTGTCACAGTGATGTCTCATAATTGTGTTTAAATCTCCTTCTAGGAATGAAACCCCGCAATTTAAGCATTTTCATAAAAAAGATTGCTTTATTCTTTTTTTCTTCTTCTTTTAATAAACTTTAATGACATAAATTACAAAATTTGTTGCCATAGTTACTTATTTCGATTGGTATTCTATCTATTTGTTTATTTTGAATTATAATTATAATAATCAATGACATGTTAAGCAAGAGTCTGAGTGGTCAATAATGTGAAGACTACATATAATAAAATATATCTCATTAAACAATGATTCATTTATGTTTTGGGTAGTGTTTTTGTTGCTGCGTTTGTTGTTGTTGTTATTGTGTGTGTGGATAGATTTGAAACAATTATTTCAAGTGAGTGGTGAGCATGAATTTAATTTGAATTTGGTCTTGAAGCAGTGGGATCAAAAATTAAAGCACCCAAAAATAGAACGGCACATTTTTTTTTATACTTGTCTATCTAATGACTGCAAAAAGGTTTTTCCCTTTAAACGATATATCAAAAATTAACGTGTGCCTAGCATAGTGTGTACAGATTATATCTCGAACTAAAACTTGTTTTTCTTGCCTTGTCTTGTCTTGCTTTGTCTTACCTTTATTTCATTTTCTGTTTCAAAAAAGAAAAATAACCTTAAACCGTATCGGAGTGTTTATGTACCAATGTTCGGTGGTGCAACACATGTGGACGAGTCCTCCCCCCCCCCCCTTGCCACACACATACACGCACACACTCATTCACACACGCAGACAAAGAGAGGAATAATAATAATTATTTTATTATTTAAAAAAAATCTGACTTTTTATATTTTATTTATATTTTATATTTTTTGTATTTTGTATTTTTATATATATTTTTTTCTTCTTCATTCATTCACTTCCCCAGCGTCACCAGCACAATCACCAGCACCATAAATATCACCATCATTATTGCAATAACCACTGACGACAATGTCTGAAAATTCAGAAAGCGGAAACCTCAGAAAAATTCAAAAGAAATCCGACTTTGAAAAAGGAATCATCATTGGAAGATTCAAGTGTGGAATGACAATTATGGAAATTGCAGAAGCAGAAGGAGTTCCCCGATCAACAGTTGGTTATATCATCAAGAAATACGTCGACACTGGAACTGTTGCCAACCGTAAGCCACCAGGAAGACCAAAGGCCGCTCCAACCATGGGCATGTAGAGAATAATGCTTTTCTTTTTATTATTATTATTACTATTACTATCTTATTATCATACTTCTTCTCCTCCTTCTTTGTAAAAACAAAACGCAACCACAAGGAAAAAAATTACAAGTCATACTCTTCTTTATTTAATACTCGACGCGAAGCCGTAGTAAAGAGCGCGTTTCGTAGCCATGCTTTGAAAGCAAAGAAAAAAAGAAGCTACATGAGTTTAAAGACTTGTAAAATCCCTTGGGTTGCAAAATCGTATATATATATATATATATATATATGCGAACCTACTCATTTATGTACACAACTATATACAAATACACAAATACACACACACACACACACACTCTCTCTCTCTCTCTCTCTTTCATACCTACATACACGCATACCAATATACATACCTATATACTTACCTATACATACATACACAAATATATAAATATATAAATATATATCTTTATATATATATATTTCTTACGCATACAAATAATAGCATTATCGCCTTCTTCGGACTCTGGACGTTTTTCAATTGGAACCGACGATGATACAGAATAAATTGGATGAGTTTGCCTTTTTTTTAATGTGTGGATTTTCTATGTGGGCTTTTTATATCAATAGAACTCGACGTTTTAGAATTATCTTTCAAAAAACAACAACAACAACAACAACAATAGCCAAACATATTGCAATACCTTGGTAGATATATATAATAGAATATATTTTATATGACATGTAGTGGAGTGAATTTGAATGGAGTGTTGCGAAATAACGTGGAGTAGTGTGAAGTAGTGTGTGTGTAAATGAAAATGTAACAAAAAATTGAAACAAATAATAAAAAAATCAACGAATTCTTTTTCAAGGTTATATCCGAAATAAATCAATGTCTTACATAGACAACTTTGCCAGAAGATTTGTATATATATATAATCGTGTGTGTGTGTCTTTTTTTTTGATCAATTTATTAATCGTACAAAGTTTGGTCAATAATGTAACAATTAAAGGGTTTCTTTAAAAAGAAAAGATAATGGTAATAATGGTAATATATATGTGTGTGTTGTATTTATTAATATAATAAGCAGATACAAGATAGTGTGTAGAAAAAAAAAGGTACAAATTTCTTGTATACGGATGATTGATATGAATTATATATAGAGAAATAAGATAAAGCTTGGCTAAAAATCTCAAAACCCTTTTTTTTTTAAAAAAAAAAGAAATATACGGTGGGTTCAAAGAATATACACATGGTTAGGAGAGGAAGGGGAATGGATACAAGGAAAATAACCTATTTGACTTTGAGCTGAATATGGTTCTTAGCAGCTTCTTCGTCAATACATTCAGCAAGGCGTCGCAGAGCTTCATCCATATTGTCAGTAGTAACGCAACTAAAAGACACGCGGATATATGGGTTCTTGTTCTTGGCTGGCATAAAGGCCTGTTTATGGAAATCATAAATTAGATTATTATTATTATTATTATTATTATTATTATTCTTAAAAAAAAGTTGGGATAACAAAATGATCACTTACAACACCAGGAACAGCAAGGACATTCTTCTTGATAGCCTTGTTCATAACCAAGTCGTATGAATCAGTGATTCCTCCCAACAGACGGAGCCAGACAAACATTCCAGAATTGGGAGTGACCCATTCAGCACGTCCTGTCATTCTCTTTTCAAGGGCCTTGATAAACTCATCTCTCTTTGACTTGTAGAATCCAGCAACATGTTCAACATGATTGAGGAAACCCTTGTAGCCCCACACCTTCAAAAGTTCGTATGCCATAAGCTGGGGAACACCTCCTGGCTGAAGGTTAGTAACCTAAAGAAAGAAACAAAATATCAACAATACAAGCTTAGTTAGAAAAGAAAAGAAAAAGACAATTTAAAGACAACAAGCAAATACTCACCATGGTATGCATATCAATTCGTTCAATCAAGGCTTTGGGACCAGTCACCCAGCCAATACGCATACCAGACGAAAGGATCTTGCTCATACTGTCCATACGGAGTACACGACCATCTGTGTCTATGGTTACATAAGACTTGATGCGCTTGGGATCAAACTATTCCAACCCAAATGAAAATGACAAGGATTCATAAGTATACATGTATAACATATCTATAGACATATTGTGTAATTTATTTACCTGCAAGTAGTAGTATGGATCATCTTCAATGATCAGAATGTCGTACTTTTGACAGATCTTGTAGATAGCCTTTTTACGCTCAAAGGTAGAAGAGATACCAGTAGGGTTACCACCTGTAGGAATTGTGTAGAGAACCTTGGGGCGAGCCTGGTTCTTCTTTTTTATAGGGTTACTTTCGGGCCAGTTGGCAAGAGTCTTTTCGAGTGAAGCTGGGACAAGACCATCCGCATCTGTTGCAACTGGAACTAGGTCACAATCTAGAGTGTCCAAAAAAGAGAGAGCACCGGTGTAAGTGGGATCTTCCACGAGGATGGCTGTTCCTGGGTCAATAACCATATCAAATGCCTAGACAACAACCACAAAAACAGAAATGATAAAGTTAATACACAGCTCCATATACTTTGATAAGTATTTAGCTTTGTATAAATACCTTTGTCAGAAGATCTTGAGATCCGGAACCAATGGAGAGACCAAAGTCAACAAGAGGGGTATGCTCAAGAGTATGAAGTCCCCGTAACCACTCGTTCAGAGGAGATAATCCAGACTAAAAGTAGAATATAGTGTGAGTGAGTTTCTTTAAAAAATAATAATTCTGATATATATATATATATCTAGGATCTAGATCTATATCTATGGATTTTCATGGTTGTTCAAATAAACAAAGAGATTTTCCTTACAGTGAGGTCATAAGACAAACTTCGCTGGAATAACTGAGGATCCACATCGATAATCTCGCCTGTCTTGAGCTTCAATTGCATGCTCTCGAAAGGGAATGTGCTAGGATTGGGTTGTCCAGCACCCAAAGAGATCTAGTTTATGTAGACCAAAGAATAAAGATTGTTAAAGACTTGTCTCTCTCTCTCTTTGTGTGTGTGTGTGTATATATGATTTCTTACCATATTTTTGCAGTTCATGTAAGGCATAAGAGCACGAACTAGAGAGTGTAATTGACGTTTGTTTGATTAGATTAAAAGAATCTTTTCTATTGAATTGTTTATCATTTGTTTTCTTTCTCTTACTGGCAGAAGGGTTTCTGGCCTGGCTTCTTTCGCTCATAAACTTGGTGTAGTCCATATTTGGTGTTGAGTTGAGATGAAAAATGAAATAAAAATTGAAGATCTTGATGGTTGCTATATATTTTACTTTTTTAATTTAATTTACCGACATTAGAGTCCCAGACATCCGAACGATAGGATAAGATTGGCGTAGCGGAGGTTATAAAGTTTCTTGCCTTTTTCCTTTTCTTTTTTAACCGACTCCCATTCATCCATTGTGGTTTATAGTGTGGAAAGCGATAATATAAATGACCGAGTAAGCGGAGGTAGTTTCACTACATATATTTATTTATTTATTTTACGATTCATGACTCATCGAATTCTAAAGTGTTTTGTATTCCAAAATAATAATAATAATATAAATAAAATAGAGAAACATATAGATAAAGAAGAGTAATTTACATAACTTGGCATAGAATATCGATCAAATCTCCTTACAAACGATATTCAAATTAGTGTTCGGTGTTCTTTATATTAATTTGAAGTTTATTAGCGTACCTTGTTCAGAAATGACATATCTTTGAATTTTCTTAAAATTCGCCATTCAAGTTAGATTATCAAAAAGAAATAAAAAAAGGGCCAAACAGTATGTATAGGCATGTGTACAATTAAGAGAAACTTCAATGTACAGATATTTTGAAGTGATGTGCACAAAGCAGTCGATTAGTAGTATTGATATTACGAATATAAAATAAAAATAAAAATTTAAAAAAAAGGTCATTTGATCAGATAACATGCTTGGTATGCCCGATACTTTTGTCTGTATTCCCCTTCAGCAAGGAGCAAAAAATGCGGCCAAGTGTGTAAAAATATCTCCCACGGCTTGTTTGGCATTTGCGTTGCCTATAGAACTTTTACAACAGTAGTAATTTGCTCTGCATGTAGAATTATAAGAGTAATTATTTAAGCTAAGTTAAGCTAAGCTAAGCTAAGCAGCATTCATATCAAGGACCTTGATAACAGAATAAGTATTTTTAGAACTACATGTATTTATAATATATAGGTATCGAGTGTGTATTAATGTACAGGCCTTGATAAGCAAAGAAAGACAAGAAAGACAAACGCTTTTTTTTAGATCAGACATTCATACCTGTCACATAGACAAAAATTACCCTGGTGATCTTTGCCACAAAGTATACTAAAATCTGCAAGTAGCACTCATATACACACATATGCAGACAAAGAAGAAGAGGAATAAGCAAGCGAAGGCGTGGGAATGGGAGTCTTTGAACACAGATATTACCAGGCTGTTTATCCAATTGTATGTGTATACGAGGAATTGCAAAGCAAGTAAACGACATCGATTACTTACTAATAATGTTACATTTACACATTTATATATACATATATATATATTAAGCTTTAATAAAAGAAAGAAAGAAAAAAAAACAGAAAAAGAGGCAGGAAAAGTGTATCGTTACACTCTAGTTGTGTTTCATACACTTCCTTCCAACGTTAATTACCAAACCTCTTTTCCATTATATCTGTTACTCACAATATAGGAAAATAACCTTTTTGTCATCAAGTGTGTATGTCATATATTCTGACATATTCTGACTCAACTCACAATATATCCTTTTGGTTTCCACGCTAGAATGCTTTTGTAACAAGTACTACGATCAGAGTTGTTTTCTACTGGATCCTGTGCAATTGATAGCCAATTCCAAAATGAGATTTCTTGCTATCATATAGCGAGAATGCCTGTAAGTATATACACATATATAGAAAACAATAATGGTGATTTTGTTTCAAAGAACCGAATGCTCAATCTGAACGTTTTATCCTTTGTAGATAATATTTTTAGAGCAAAAAACCCTTTACAAATATTCTTAATAGTTATTTCAATGTGTAAAATATAAAGCTCTATATCTCAACTGAATAAAGTACTAACATTGCTCCCCTTCTGTTTTATTATTAACAAGAAAGTTTTCTTATCCTCTTTTCTTCGTAAGTGTTTATGATATACATATGTCTTTGCTATTATACATTTATTTTATATTCTTGGGCCACAAGCAGCATAATCCAACCAATTGAGAAAAACAAGAAATCAGAATGGTATCAAGTAATGTTGTACTTTGCTCAATTAAACATACACCACGCACAAGCACATATCTACCAAGCCAAACAAACCATTGCGATCTCATTCCTTTCTTTACTGTACACCCGTCAGAAAATACTCTTAATTTTTTATTTTATTTTTTTAGAAAAAATACCATATAAAACACTTGACATACTCGATGATATCATATGTAGTACACCTTTTTCTGGTAAATTATTCAGGGAGTTTTGACATGGTCGTACATCTATAATATATATGTATAAAGTATAGAAAAGGAAAAATGTGATCTACTATTTTTTCTCAAAAACCAAGAATTCTGGATGTTGAACACTGGGGTTTTCTAAATATGTTCACTTTCCAGTGAGCTTCATTTTATATTAAGCTATATACAGATGGCTATTAAGCTTTTAGTCTTTTGAAACGCAAAAATCCAAATACAGTGGCTCCACTCCCAAAGTTCGTCTTCCATTGAACAAAAATTCGCTTAAGTGATAGCTCAATTTTCTTTCTTTTTTAAACCAGCACTCCAACAGGACCAACGTTTTCTGATGGAGCACGAAGTTTCTATTTAACCAGAATACTTAATTCTTACTACCTGTCCGAGGCCAGGTGTCTTTCTCCAATCATTCAGGACAAAATATCATATCTTAAAAAGTGCAATATATTCAATTATTAGTTGTTTGGACTCTAAATTTAGATGTAGCTATAAAAAAAATTCATCACAAATACACTTTGTGTGGACAGACTAAAAGTTCAAAAAAAAGGACAAAAGAAAAGTAAAAAAAGTTCATCCTGAATTCAGTCAATCAGACTAATCTATGACTGGCTACCCCCCTTTTTTTTTAAAAAAAAAAAAATTGCCCAAATATGCGACTTGGGTAAGATAATTTTGAGCTGCCCAAGCCGTCGCGCAAAAATAACAATTGCACAAACACGTAACTAAGTAATGTAACATGCTTTTGGGCTGTCCTGCCAGGCTATCCGTAACGTTGCCTTTATTTTCAGTTGGCATCAAAATACACACAAAGAACAGACTTAATGAACAAATAGATCATGCATGATAAATATGTCGTAAGTCTTATTGTAAAAAGTGTTATTTGTATGTATAGCATCTTTTTATCAAAAAATATACTAATTATATTTTTGTGCAGGCCAACATGTTGAAAATGAATACGAGGCAAAACCGACTTGATGGATGAATTATACACGATCGGATGCAGTGCACTGCCCAGTTAGCCGTGCAAAAGCAAAGAAATTACCGCCTAGATTATCGAAGTTCAATATGCAGTCAGTGGTGCCTTCTTCGGTCGCCTCATGAATATCGTTTGATGATCAGAAAACAATATCCAGTGTAACCTGTTGTAGTGGTTTTTGTATTCACAGCACGAGTCAGGAATTCAAGGATATCACTTATGAATGAGAGGAGATGGTATTTAGCAAGAGGGATGTATTGCCATGAGTGGGTACAAGAGTTTTACTATATTAGTGCAAAAACTATTTCTTCATATTTCGACCAACAGCTACTTGATCCTTTGAATGCACTGGACCGTTTTTTATTGAACAAAAGCTATCCATTTTGAATATAGAAAAAACACAAGAGCCAATTATTAAACTATTATACGGAATTGCCACGCCTGTACTCAGAGATAAAACAGACAATAAAGAAGCAAGACAAGAAGCCATTGAAATCATTTGCAGAAAATCAGTGCCGCAAATCAACCGAACAGTGTCATTCGTTCTTGAGAACGTTTCAGAGCCTAAAGCTCAAAAACGAACAAGTGAATGCCTTCAGAATGAGCTGGATTTAATAGAAGAATTACATAAGAGATATATCCCTACATCCTTATCATCTACCGGAATTTCGACAAGCAATCATTGGCAATTTATTAACAACTACAGAAAAGAACATAGAGCTAAAATGAACTGGACTGCTTGCTATGAAGCTGAGAAAGACATTGATCTATTCGGCAAATACACATCATTGAAAAGTGTCCAAGCGGCATATTATCGTTCTATAAAAAAATCATGCTTTTAATACCGCACAGTATGGGCAGGTTGTTGTTTTCATGGAATGATAATGGGATATTATCTTGCAATTAATAAAAGACAGATCGAAAAAGACTTAAAGTTTAATTAGACTTATTATAGACTATACTAGGTAAAAGATTCTTCGAGAAAAAAAAACAAGAATGAGAACGCGGCTAATTTCTTCCAAGATAATACCAGTCGAGTTTATATTAATGAACTGTTAAAGACCCTGCTTGAAATAAGACAAGCATTGATCGGTTAGATATGTTTCATGTTGTTAATACAGCGATATCTAAAATACTTATTTTACGGATGTAATTATACCTTCCGAGAAACAGGTAAATACCACAGATAGCATAAATGTAGAATAGAGTAGATGCTGTGTTGTGGTAAAATAGAGTTCCCAAAAAATACCCACTTTTATATTTGTCAAATTTGTGTCGCTTAGTTCAAAATATTGTATTTCAGCAGATGTGCTTTGTATTTTGAAGTTGCCACAGAGTCCTATTAAATTGCCACAGAATTCTATTAAATTGGTACAAAATTCTATGGCAAAATGATCCCAAAATGCCGCAATCCCCCTCCAATTTTCTGGTGTTGAAAAATGCTTTGAAGACGTAAAAGTTAGATTTCTTTATTTGAACTTTATGACAACTTGATTTGATTTTGCCTCAACGCAACACTCTAAAGTTAAACAGGGATATATTTTTTTAAAGAAAATAATAATAACTTTTTAATATTTTTTACTTTTTAAAGTAGTTCCCAAAGTTTATCAATGCTGTTTGTGGATTTATCGCCAGGTGTTTGCAAAAAAAAAAATGCAGACAGCTTGTTAAAGCGAGTGCCTGATGAGAAGGAAGTTCCCATTCCCGAGGATTTGACAGTCACTTTACCAGAGTAGTGCTTTTCAAAATAAATACATCTTTTTTTTTATCCACTATTTTACAGTCTTTTTCTAATTGTTTATATTTACGGATTAGCATGATGTGTACAGATGTGTGCGGCATGCCATGTACAAACAAAATATTATATAGATAATAAATATATATATATATATTATTGTATTTGTTTTATTTTTGTATTGATATCTGCATATACTTTATAGGGCAAAGGAACAACACACTTCCGAACTTCGCTTTCTACACCTAGATGCCCATCTACTGCAACTGGATACAAAATTATATGCACCACAAGAATGCTGATAATACCGTCATCTTCGAATTCCACCTCATTAACATCGACTCCATCTCCTGATCTTGGTTGAATCACAATATCATTGTACCATCATATGTATACAAATACATACGATGACTCAAATAACTAATAAACAAGTTTACAGTAGTACTTACAAAGAGGTAACGAAGCTGGCATGCGTAAGGTTTGGTACTCATACCATCACTCGGCTCAAACAATGATTTGACAAGCGAACCACTCTAATTCTTTGCTTTGCTCTTGTAGATTTTCCCGAGAATATTCATGGATTCAAATTATCAGAGTCACCAGCCTGACGATAGTGAACAAGAGTTTGATCATCATCTATCTCCCGATAATTAACCAATGAATGCTCGTACTAAAACTCTTCCATGGAAATTTCACCTGTTAAAGCTAAAGGAAGTCCATACGGGGCAGATGCTCGTTTCCCATTATAATATCAAAGTTGATCTCAGGAAAATCAAGAAAAGCGTTGATATCGAATGGTATGGCAGTGAGCTCTACGATAATTGCCGAATGTTCAGGTTGGATTGGAAGAAAGGCTTGTCGAATAAGGTCTCTCTGCTACGCATCCTCAAGACACTTCATCATATACATTCTTTCGAACCGTCTCTTCCGTTGGGCGCGTAATTTCTCAAAATGCCGTTGCATCTTTCAAAACTGCACAACCAATAGCCGTAAACTGGGTCAAAGCCCATAACTGTCTCTCGCAAATGTAAATACAGATACATGTTCGATAAACAAAACGGAGCTTTGTACAACATCTCACACTCTGCAGAAAGTTTCCAATGATTGATGGGCCTCATCAAGGTGAGCCATGGGTACGATCTGCATTGAGAGGTACTGGGGTGCATTGACGAACGTTATCCAGTTAATAAGATGGTCTTCGGACAAGCAGTAACGCAGGAGAACAGGACTGTACACCAAACACTAAGTCTTCCATTTATCAGTCTTCATGAACGGAAAACCACACCCAATCTTTTCGGCATCCATATTTGTTACAGCCAAGTGTGCATCTGCGATGAGACCAGAATATCTCAATTTCTCTATTATCATCTTCGCTGTACCGATGTACAGGTTGTGCATTGTATCAATGAGGTTGAAGTAAACCAGGTCATGCAATTCTTCCAGGCAGTAGGAACGTCGCAGACAAAAACAATAAGAGAAGAAGAGCAGTACAAACAATAACACAAGAGGGACACTGGATAGTAGGCATCACCATACTACCACGCAACTAAATAAGTTCCGCGACGAGGGGACGGATTCAATGATTGATCTCACTCGTCTTTGCTTCGTTGGGTCCTGGTATGAGACCAACGAGGACATCATTCTCGTTATTGTACCGTTCTGATCTGGATGAGTTATTGGTGCAAGGATACATCGCACCACACGATCAACTGACCCCATCGAAAGGCTGAAACCAATGGATGTATGTTCATGGCAAGCATAATGGAGCACTCGTGATTCACAGATAGTAAAAAATTGTTGTCTTTCAGATTATTCCACTATGCACGATCGTAAATCCCAAATGTCATGTCTGGAACGTGTGATCTGTTTCTCCAATGGTTTATGATGTCTTCGAATTTAGGGCGGCAAAAGGTATAGACAATGGTTTGATTGTGGAGCTTTACATGAAGATCCTTGTTGGGATACTCACGGATCTTGATGTTGCAAAGAAAAAAAATATTTCTACATTCTCTACCAGAAAGCGTCTCGAAATTACAACACTCTGGAACTACATCGGACTCGCCGTATACTTTTTTTTATAATCGCCACATGTTACAAACCGCTAGACATTTTGAGTCACGTCGCCGAGACCGGTCATAGAGTTTATACCGTTTTTACTGAAAGAAGATGAAAAGACTGTCCAAAATGCGCCAATACCTCATTGAAGAACTTCAACAGGACAGCACTAGTGGAATTGACAGCATATTTGGATATAAATAAGACAGCAAACAAAGCATTGAAAGCATGGATGGGATCGGCTGGCATATCAAACGGAGAAAAGTGTTCTATTTACATATATATATATATATGTTGTATTTGTTGATTTCATGTACTTTTTGTACTAACCCCTAACATCTTCAGATTCACTGTCAGAAATATCCAAAATAACTGTTCCAATGACATCCTCATCTTCGCTTTCAGAATTAAACAAGGAATCAATGGCAAAAAGAGGTAAGTCTTTGGCTATATTGTCGAGTAAAAAAGAATCAAATTAGTAGATATTATAAACAAGTATAAAACTTTAATAAAAATACTATGAATACCTTCAACCTGATTTTCAATATCAACATTGTCATTCGATATTACCTCTGTAACTGAAGCTGTATTATATAAAAAGAAACACATTTAATTAAAATTCTCTTGATAATTATTTTCTTGAATTATAACCCACAAGAAGATCCAGACTGATATATTGTCTCACATCATCATCTTCTTCTAAATGTACTCTGAGTGGTTGTTGTTGTTACTGGATGCGTTGGGTGCGTGTGTTACTTTTAAAGTCTAGAATTGGTAATAATGGAGAATGGTTCGGAAACACAATTTAAGAACAACTTCAGTAGTTATTTTTTTGTATTTAATTGGTACCGCCAGAACTGAAAATGCACGGCGTTGGATCTTATGTAGCTTCTATAAAATCACTGCTTTTCTAAAAACAGGGATTTGAAACTGAAAGTACAGCCACAATATAAAAAAGAAAACTTAGTAAATGATAAAATCCGTGCGTAGAAACTGATGGACTTGCTCTATTCGAAATGATACACTCGTAGCCACACAAAATTATGTATATGTATATCTATCCCATGTCTATTACCACATTTCTACTTACATTTATGCTATACCAGTATTTTATATCCTTCCCAGCATAACTATTATAAAAAATCAGACGTTATTCCTTAAAATATTATATTAGATCACTGTACCACAAAATCAAAAACGAATAAATTATAACCGCAGCTTGAATTGACCCAAATTTATATCCTTGTACTTTATATAATTCAACCAAATGTTTGATTATCTTGCGTTCTAGTAATTCGTTTTTGCTGAAAACAAGTGCAATAAAGAGCTAGAGACGATAAAAAACGAATGGGCTAAGAGACGCGGCGGACTTTTAATTAAATCGAATTTTCGGAGTTGTAATTAGCTCAAAAATGGAAATCCGACACTCACTCCTACAGTGGGAAAGTGATGTTTTCAGTCTACGTTTGAGTAGTATTGAAAGACAGAACATATATCATTTTATCAGGCATGGATTTGATATGAAATGTCAATTAGAGCAATACGCTCCCTGATCAGGAATTATAAGGATAGACCGAGAACAGAATATATCTTTGTTATTACAGCTGTATCTTGTCAGGTTTAATAAAATATATATATTTCCTTGATTTATATGAGATTTTGATATAAATTTAACTGAAATATAACAAACAGTAAAAATCTTATCAACTATGAATTTAATATTTTTAGTTGATGTTGTAATAACAAGATTTATTGGAAAATAAAAGAAAAAGTAAAGCACTATTATACAAAAAACATATAACAGCTTATTGAGAATTAATAAGAGTTCTATTGAAGCTATTATAGATATATTATATTTATATTTCTGTGTTTTATAATTTATAAATTATAAAAACAAATGCTTATAATAAATATTAATATTAATAATAATAATAATAATAATAATAATAATAATAATAATAAAGAAATATAACTTTTTTGTTTGATTATTAAATTTTAACCTTTTTTTACACTTTATTTTTTATTTTATTAAATTAAATCCTTTTTACTATATGTTTATTTTATTTATAGATAGATAGCCTTCTTTCCTTTTTGTTATTTTTAATGTTTATTCATTTCTGTAGAGATTACAGAAGACAATGTATGTGCAACTTGGATAAAACGAGCCTTATAATGTGTTAAATCTAAAAAAATAAATGAACTTATATACATGCTTCTCTTTAAAGTTGTTCCTCATACAAGATAATTTTTAAAAGAAACTACGGGTTGATGCCTACAGACAGGGCTTTTTAATTAAGAGAAAGCTAATTACATAATCCAAAAATATTATGTAATTGTCTCTTGTCCTGACAGGGCCATAATTCAGAAGATTAATACAGATTTCCCTAGGTTACAAATAGCTATTAATCAACAGAAATCTTTAAAACATGAAACTCAAATATTGCTATAAGACGTTATATTCTTTATTAAGTAAAAAATTATGTGCAGTATCTATTACTCCCTTTAATATCATTCGTTTATCTCACTTATAATATATAGCAATTTCTCAAGATAAATACATTATTGCTATTTAACTCATTATCGTATCTAGTTTACTCATAACACATATTTAAATAAAACATTTGAAACTCGGTTCATCACTGATAGAAAGACTGTGAAATCCCCAAAAATGTATTGTTAAAAAAGAACCTTCCCATTTTATTTCACATTTGATTTTTTAATGTTAGACTTAATCTTTCCAGCTAAAACCATTATACCTATTTGTTTACCAAGTAGAGCTGTTATATAAAAAAACACTGAGTACTAAATGATTATCAGTCCTAATCCCTTCATTAAACTTGTAATTATTATAGTCGCTTTCATTCACATATAATAGATTTTTGTCTTTTGAAAAATTCTATCAACTATCAAAGAATAAACAAAAAGAATTAGATAACAAAATATAATTGGTCAACATATTATATATGTACTATAGACTAACTTGCTTAAATATATTTTGCTTGAAGACCAGTGTAAAGGTATGATCTTAAGTATTAAAATTAAATTTTATAAAAAAGCAAAAAGTAGAAGTATAATGAATTAAACAGTAATGTAAAAGAAGAAGAAGAATTATAAAAAAGAGCATGTACTAGTTAAAGGGCATTGATTAATAAAATAAAACAGGGACTGGCTTTGGAATTAGTAAGATTTCAAAAAACATGTATTTTATATATTGTTATTGTATATGCATCATATTAGTTCTTGAGTTTACTTTAAACATAACTAATTAGTTAAAGATTCTGAAGCTACACAATGATATGGGAATAATTATTTAGTTTGTACTCAAACTATAAATCGTAAGCCATTTCAATGGGCTGGGATACCATTTATAAAATAAAGTGTGTTTCATAATTGTACTCATGTATAGATTACATATATATTAACTTCGGATATACTTTCCATAACATCAGAGTTAGTACTCCTCTTAATTGCGTAACAGTCTAAACTGATAATTATAATAGAATCTACAACATAATTAAAAGCCTGTACACATAAATATTACTTATTAATTTATTTTGTGTACATCACACTCATAATACAAATGACCTGATGTTGTTGTTTAAAGCACGAAAGCTTTATATGAAGTACCTGCACTTCATGAAACCAAGTAATATAAATATGATTATAGAGTAACATATTTTAAAATACTGGAATAGAAATAAGACTAAAAGTAAAAATAATATTTGACTTAATTATACCAAATAAATATAAGCCCATGTAGTGTCTGTTTACTGGTATATATTTAAGCCGTGTTTTGGATGTATTTGACATTGACAGAAAAAAAAAGTAAATAGGTAGGATTTATCCGAATGGAAGGATAATTAAATTAAGTGCATATCTAGTAAAATAAATAGGGTAGGTGGAGACCGAGTCGAATTGATTAAAGTGAAAGGCTGAAGAAGAATGAGAGTGAATTGTAACAGCGATTTTATTTTAAAAATATGGAGAAGGTTTTGATAGTAGAGTATTTGTATTGTGTAAAGAGTGCGGGATAGTGAGATAGACGGAGGCAGTGTGTAAGAATATTTTTTTTTTATATAAGACGGGTTTGAGAATTAGGGTGTGTAACAATTTTATTATTATTATAGACTTGAGGATTATTGTGTGCGCCTATAAAGGGAGATTACTATGGTAGGACTTTGTGATGGGTGATTTCTGTTTGGTCTAGAACCAGTTATTTAAAGATATAGTAAAAGGCGGAAGCTTTGGAGAATATGTATGATGGGCTGGGGTCATTGTCACTGAAGACAGTCTTGGAAGCATAAGCATACAAGTGTTATGTGCGTGCAAGAGTTTGAAGGTAGTTCTGAGAACAGTGGTATATAGCACTTCAAATATAAAAGAATATAGTGTATGGCTTTTGAGTTTTGAAGTTTTATTATATGGATATTATTTCAATTTTTATTTTTCAGTGATAGTGGAATAAAAGGATATTATGGTTGTTGATGTCAATTTTGATAGCGTTGTGAAGCTGGTGTTGCTAGACGTAATAGATTTTTTTTTTTATTTATTGGTGCCGGTTTTTAAAGCGTTGAGCAGTTTATAGGGACACGAAGGTATGACCAAGGGCTTATTTTTTGCTCGACTTGTATATACCATGGACAGCCGTCTAAAAAATAAAATAAAGAATATTTTGGTTTTTTTTAAAAAGAGTGCGCTTCCTTTTTGTATTGTGTCGCTTTTGGTCCACTTTGAGTTGCAATACAATATGAATGTCGATCCCCAACAGGAATGAAGATCCTCAACTGGGATGGCGGAATGTTGGGAATGTCGAAAGAAGATTCAAGCCATCGTTAAAAAAATATATTTTTTTTGTTTTGGTTGCGGTACAGCAAAGGTTATTTTAATACACACTTCTCTCCGAATAGTTTTGAGTGAATACTAAATGGTATTTCAACCTCCATATGGATAACAGTGTCCCTGTCGATGGGCTCTGCTATGGTTCTTTTACGATCGGGTACACAAAGGCTGTCTGCACCACCGATTGGTAATACCAGTTTACAAAAAAGCGCACACTGTCCAAATTACCAATTAGCACCCTTAGTTTGTAAAAAGACATAAAACGAAATAGACAATATCGTATATTTTGTATTGGTGCAGCCAATTGACTGGTAGAGAGATCTCTGAGTGTGTGCAAGTGCAAGTGCAAGTGCGTGTGCGTGGGCATGTGCGTGGGCGTGGGCATGTGCGTGTGTGTGTACGTGTGTTGAAGGGAAGAAAGAAAATAGGCTGAACAGTATATCTAAAATAAAGTAAGAGCTATATATAAATATATAGATCGATAGTGATTTCTGGTGTATGTCTGTATCAGTGTATGTTGAAGAGAAGAAGAAGAATATATATATATATACCTAATAGTGTATTCAAGATATAATAGCAATTTATATATATATAGTTATAGGGTAAAATTTTGACAATAAATACCGACTGTTTCAAAATAACTCGATAATAATATTCTGTATATTATTATTCTTTGATTAAATTCCACCAAGTGTAATTGTAAAAAAAGGGTCCGCACCTAGATAGTACTGCATATATTAAACATACTAGAAAACATAACTTCAACTGTATGAATATATATATATATGTATATATATAGTGCCTATCATACATTTAAAATATTAACAAAAAAAAAAGAACTATGTAATTGTGAATAATTACTATATATATATATCGTAGAACAAATTGGTTATAAGAATATATTAAAATGTATATTGTATCATTATCTATAGCTTAAAACCGATATAATTTTAATTAAAATCTTGAGGAGACAAAATATATGGGTTATTTTGAAAGTATTTGAGAGATATATGATAAAAGCTTTATATTTATAAGAAAGTAAAGTTATTATTACTATCGTATATGTTTTTATGATATTATTTTCTTTTGGATTCCGGTGGTCCGAGATTGTCGGAAATATCCATTCAGTCCAGATCGAACATAATAGGCGGCCGATCCGGACAGAATTATACTGCTGATATTACATATCCTTTTTTTATTGGTTAACTGAAATTGTAATTCTAATTCATCCTGCATATGCACCTTTCTTGATTTAGCTGCAAAACAACTTTACAAATCTTGAGGCTGCATTCTTTATTGGTTAGCAAAAAATACAGTTCTTAATAATGATATACATTTACTATTTATTGATTGACTAAAAACATATGTCTTATGAATATGAATGTTTACTCTCTATTGGTTAACTGAGAATATAGCTTTGCTTAATCTTGCATATCTACTAGTCTTTTAACCAATAAAATATTTATTACTCATAGTGAAGCCACATGCTTTACTGGTTTGCAAAGATATATAGTTCTTAATAATGATGCATATGTATTATTTATTGGTTGACTAAAAATACATATCTTAGTAATTGTACAAGTTTACTTTAGTTTGCAGCCAAGAGTTTAATGTAGTTAATAATCGTGTATACTCATTATTTATTGGTTAAACTATATGTATTTTACTCATTGCGCATACTCATTACTTATTGGTTAAACTATATGTACTTTACTCATTGCGCATACTCATTACTTATTGGTTAAACTATATGTATTTTACTCATTGCGCATACTCATTACTTATTGGTTAAACTATATGTACTTTACTCATTGCGCATACTCATTACTTATTGGTTAAACTATATGTACTTTACTCATTGCGCATACTCATTACTTATTGGTTAAACTATATGTACTTTACTCATTGCGCATACTCATTACTTATTGGTTAAACTATATGTGTTTTGCTCATTGTGCATACTCGCCCTTTATTGGTTGCCTAATAAATAATATATATCTTGAGTATTAAATTCTACCGTATACATAATTTGTTACTTTTTTATATTATTTTATAACTCATTCATTCTATTTAATATAAGTTTTAATATAATATATATTACAAAGCTTATACAAGAAAGATATACCTATCAGAAAACAATCAAAACAAACATGAGCACAGGCACGAACAGAAAAATAAAGCAAAAATAAAGAGAATTATAGATATATTCTTTCTAAAAATTATTGGTGTAAAATTAAAATTCAATTTATTATTAAAAGTATATGAAATAAAATAATATAATCTAATATAATATATGAGAACAAGACTGCGATTTTATTTTATTTTACTTTTATTTAAAAGTATAGAGCTTTAATAGTCGTATATTCTTTTCATATAGTGAAGAGTATGTAGTGGGTTAAAGAAAGATATTATTTGTAGGCAGTATTTGTAGGTGGCCCGTGTATGTGGTCCGTGTGACAGAGCTTTGACATTCATGGTATACACTGATAAAAAAATAGATTTCTATAGTGGGCCATTGTGCTTGGTGGTGTCCGCCTAATTTAGAATTAGTCACACAAAAATATACTAAAAGTCAAAAGCTTTGAAAGTTATATGCGATGGAATGAAATGAGAAGGTTTCAGAAGTGCGATGATATGAATAGTGTATATGTGCGAAAGTTGAAAGCCAATTCTGAGAATGGCAGTGCATAACACTCTAAGCGTAAAAGAAAATAATGTATTGCTTTTGAGTGTCGAAGTTTTGCTATATAACTTCTATTTCAATATTTATTTTACTGTTGTAATAGAGTAATGAAATAGTATGGTTTTTGGTGTCAATTTTGATAGTGCGGCTATGCTGGTGCTGGTACAGGTTTCAAAAAAGAAAACATTACTGTGGTTATCGGTTTCAATTTTGATAGTGCGGCTAAGCTAGTGCTGGTACAGGTTTCAAAAAAAAATGGTACTGTGATTATCGGTTTCAATTTTGATAGTGCGGCGAAGCTAGTACTGGTACAGGTTTCAAAAAAGAAAATGATACTGTGGTTATCAGTTTCAATTTGGATAGTGTGGCGAATCTAGTGCTTGTACAGGTCTCAAAGAAGAAGCTGTTGGTGTGATTTTTGGTTTCAATTTGGATAGTGTGGCGAAGCTAGTGTTGGTACAGGTTTCAAAAAAGAAAACGTTACTGTTGGGATTACCGTCGACTTTGAAGGCGGTGTGAAGCGGTTGCTAGTGCAAGTTTGAAAAAAGAAAACGTTACTGTGGGGATGACCGTCGACTTTGAAGGCGGTGCGAAGCGGTTGCTAGTGCAAGTTTGAAAAAAGAAAACGTTACTGTGGGGATGACCATCGACTTTGAAGGCGGTGCGAAGCGATTGCTAGTGCAAGTTTGAAAAAAGAAAACGTTACTGTGGGGATGACCGTCGACTTTGAAGGCGGTGCGAAGCGATTGCTAGTGCAAGTTTGAAAAAAGAAAACGTTACTGTGGGGATGACCATCGACTTTGAAGGCGGTGCGAAGCGGTTGCTAGTGCAAGTTTGAAAAAAGAAAACGTTACTGTGGAGATGACCGTCGATTTTTAAAGCGTTGAGAAGTTTATAGGGACACAAAGATTTGACCAAGGGCTTATTTTTGTTGGAGCCGCATATACAGTGAACAGTCGTCAAAAAGATAAAATAAATAGTCTTTCAATTTTTTTTTTCAAAAGAGTGTGCTCTCTTTTTATATTGCGACAGTTTCTGTCAACTTTAAGTTGCAATATTGTATGAATGACGATTCCCAACAGGAATGAAGATCGTTGACAAGGATGGAGGAATGTAGGGAATGTCGAAAGAAGATTCAAGCCATCGTTAAAAAAGAATTTTTTTTATTTTGATTACGGCGCAGTGAAGGTCACATTAATATACTATCCTCTCTCAACGACTGTAAGTGAACACTGGGCGGTATTTAAACCTCCGTATGGATAACAGTATCCCTGTAAATGGGTCCTGCTATGGTTCTTTTACTATTGGGTACACAAAGGCTGTCTACACCACCGATTGGTAATACCAGTTTACAAAAAAGCGCACACTGTCCGAATTACCAATTAGCACCCTTAGTTTATAAAGAAACATAAAACGAAATAGACAATATCATATATTTTGTATCTGTGCAGCCAATTGACTGGTAGAGAGATCCCTGACTGTGTGCGTGTATATTGGAAAGAGGAAAGAGATAGATGTAAGAGCTTATCTGAAATACACTAACAGGTTGTATATATGATTCTAGAGTGACTTTTGATATATGGATTTATCACGCGGCGTGTTATCTTAAGGATCTAATTGTCCAAGAAGAAGAGAGATCAACGAGATAAAGATTTGCGGTGGATAAACAGAAAGTGCGAAAGTGAGAGAAAGAGAGAGAGAGAGAGAGCGAGAGAGAGAGGGAAAGCGAGAGAAAAAGAGAGAAAAAGATAATTAAGGAAAGTAAGACGTTAATTGATCCATAAATATCCAGTGGATCGAATTATTTTAGAAGCACATTAAAACACATCTTGTTGCTTATAGCTCGGATCGGATTTTATTTTAAGCAAAGTATATTGATCCTTGCTCAGAATTATTTAACCAATTGATTGAGAAGTGTATGATATAAACTATATATATATATACTTTTGTAATTCACTGTTTAAATATTTCTAAAAGAGAGTATATATGAGAAATTGGATGAGAAGTTAATGATACAAGCTATATATTTTGGTCAAGCTACTACTTCGATAATTACCGAATATAGTAGTACCAACCTTTTTCAGTAATAAAATAAAGCATTTTAGAATTTATTTTATATACTAATATATTAATATGAGATTTTTATAGGCCTCATTATCTGCACGCACAAAGATATAAGCCAAAGAATATAAGTTATTAGTTAGCTATCGAGTATAATGTCAAAGTCATTGGACTTCCATTTTTGGTTAATTAATTTTGACTTTTATATGATTGTGTACTTGTTTTAGACGGGAAGCATACTTACTTAGGAAGATAGCTTCGTCATTTTTTTATAATAAAGCTGTTACTCAACGCATGTCCATCGCAAAGGCATTGCTGTTTATGTATATAGAATTCATAACTTCACTACGGATATGAAAGCTGTGCGCTTAGATTGCTTTTATAGAGAAAGCTCATTAGCTTCAAATATTGTTTATAAAGAATGAGCAACCTTATAGTTTTGCGGTTTTCTCAAGAATACACTGACCTTCACTCTCGATCTTCCTAAGCCACTCTTTATCGCACCCCCTACCCCACTCCCCCCTTCTCACATACCTCACCTACACACACACACACACACACAAACCTCAACTACACATATTTTAACTACATATACATCTCTTATAATACTTTTTAAACCTATATATATAAATAATATGCTTGTAATTAAATCAAATACATATATAAATCATTATAGCTTCTATTTGTTTTGTCTATTTAAATATAATAAAATAAATAGGGTAGGTGGAGACCGAGTCGAATTGATTAAAGTGAAAGGCTGAAGAAGAATGAGAGTGAATTGTAACAGCGATTTTATTTTAAAAATATGGAGAAGGTTTTGATAGTAGAGTATTTGTATTGTGTAAAGAGTGCGGGATAGTGAGATAGACGGAGGCAGTGTGTAAGAATATTTTTTTTTTATATAAGACGGGTTTGAGAATTAGGGTGTGTAACAATTTTATTATTATTATAGACTTGAGGATTATTGTGTGCGCCTATAAAGGGAGATTACTATGGTAGGACTTTGTGATGGGTGATTTCTGTTTGGTCTAGAACCAGTTATTTAAAGATATAGTAAAAGGCGGAAGCTTTGGAGAATATGTATGATGGGCTGGGGTCATTGTCACTGAAGACAGTCTTGGAAGCATAAGCATACAAGTGTTATGTGCGTGCAAGAGTTTGAAGGTAGTTCTGAGAACAGTGGTATATAGCACTTCAAATATAAAAGAATATAGTGTATGGCTTTTGAGTTTTGAAGTTTTATTATATGGATATTATTTCAATTTTTATTTTTCAGTGATAGTGGAATAAAAGGATATTATGGTTGTTGATGTCAATTTTGATAGCGTTGTGAAGCTGGTGTTGCTAGACGTAATAGATTTTTTTTTTTATTTATTGGTGCCGGTTTTTAAAGCGTTGAGCAGTTTATAGGGACACGAAGGTATGACCAAGGGCTTATTTTTTGCTCGACTTGTATATACCATGGACAGCCGTCTAAAAAATAAAATAAAGAATATTTTGGTTTTTTTTAAAAAGAGTGCGCTTCCTTTTTGTATTGTGTCGCTTTTGGTCCACTTTGAGTTGCAATACAATATGAATGTCGATCCCCAACAGGAATGAAGATCCTCAACTGGGATGGCGGAATGTTGGGAATGTCGAAAGAAGATTCAAGCCATCGTTAAAAAAATATATTTTTTTTGTTTTGGTTGCGGTACAGCAAAGGTTATTTTAATACACACTTCTCTCCGAATAGTTTTGAGTGAATACTAAATGGTATTTCAACCTCCATATGGATAACAGTGTCCCTGTCGATGGGCTCTGCTATGGTTCTTTTACGATCGGGTACACAAAGGCTGTCTGCACCACCGATTGGTAATACCAGTTTACAAAAAAGCGCACACTGTCCAAATTACCAATTAGCACCCTTAGTTTGTAAAAAGACATAAAACGAAATAGACAATATCGTATATTTTGTATTGGTGCAGCCAATTGACTGGTAGAGAGATCTCTGAGTGTGTGCAAGTGCAAGTGCAAGTGCGTGTGCGTGGGCATGTGCGTGGGCGTGGGCATGTGCGTGTGTGTGTACGTGTGTTGAAGGGAAGAAAGAAAATAGGCTGAACAGTATATCTAAAATAAAGTAAGAGCTATATATAAATATATAGATCGATAGTGATTTCTGGTGTATGTCTGTATCAGTGTATGTTGAAGAGAAGAAGAAGAATATATATATATATACCTAATAGTGTATTCAAGATATAATAGCAATTTATATATATATAGTTATAGGGTAAAATTTTGACAATAAATACCGACTGTTTCAAAATAACTCGATAATAATATTCTGTATATTATTATTCTTTGATTAAATTCCACCAAGTGTAATTGTAAAAAAAGGGTCCGCACCTAGATAGTACTGCATATATTAAACATACTAGAAAACATAACTTCAACTGTATGAATATATATATATATGTATATATATAGTGCCTATCATACATTTAAAATATTAACAAAAAAAAAAGAACTATGTAATTGTGAATAATTACTATATATATATATCGTAGAACAAATTGGTTATAAGAATATATTAAAATGTATATTGTATCATTATCTATAGCTTAAAACCGATATAATTTTAATTAAAATCTTGAGGAGACAAAATATATGGGTTATTTTGAAAGTATTTGAGAGATATATGATAAAAGCTTTATATTTATAAGAAAGTAAAGTTATTATTACTATCGTATATGTTTTTATGATATTATTTTCTTTTGGATTCCGGTGGTCCGAGATTGTCGGAAATATCCATTCAGTCCAGATCGAACATAATAGGCGGCCGATCCGGACAGAATTATACTGCTGATATTACATATCCTTTTTTTATTGGTTAACTGAAATTGTAATTCTAATTCATCCTGCATATGCACCTTTCTTGATTTAGCTGCAAAACAACTTTACAAATCTTGAGGCTGCATTCTTTATTGGTTAGCAAAAAATACAGTTCTTAATAATGATATACATTTACTATTTATTGATTGACTAAAAACATATGTCTTATGAATATGAATGTTTACTCTCTATTGGTTAACTGAGAATATAGCTTTGCTTAATCTTGCATATCTACTAGTCTTTTAACCAATAAAATATTTATTACTCATAGTGAAGCCACATGCTTTACTGGTTTGCAAAGATATATAGTTCTTAATAATGATGCATATGTATTATTTATTGGTTGACTAAAAATACATATCTTAGTAATTGTACAAGTTTACTTTAGTTTGCAGCCAAGAGTTTAATGTAGTTAATAATCGTGTATACTCATTATTTATTGGTTAAACTATATGTATTTTACTCATTGTGCATACCCATTACTTATTGGTGAATTGTACGCATGCAAACTATAAAAATTCTAAAATTTAAAAGGTAAAGCTTATGGGAAAGAGAGATGGGGGATTTAGCTCAGTTTAAAGATTATTTTTATTATATCACATAGTGCTGGCAATCTATAGAGTATATATTGCTGATTGGAACATAATTGAGAAAGTTATTATATGAAGAGAAACAATCGGAGAAAAAATTATTATAGATTATAACCAAGTTCTTTTGACAAAGTCTTAAATAGGAAGAGAATGTTCTTCATTAAGCTCATGACAGGCATTTTGAATTGCAGTCAGCAAAGAGCATCAGCACCAGGCAAGATCAGACAATTACACTGCAAAAGGAGGGCCAATTCATTATACTAAATATTCATCAAATACTGTCGGAATGAATAAAATTCAGCATGAATTTGATTGGAATTTATGATGCCAATTTTTTAAAGTTTGTCAGCTAAATGAATACTGTTGTGGTGGTTGAAGTTGAAGTTTTTAAGAGGAAGAATTGAAGATTTGAGATTAGGAACGAAGATTCGTGAGAACTTGTGTAGGTTTTGTTTATTGAGAAAGGATTTTATATCAAAGTTTGACCAGGTTCCTACACTGAACTACTACTGCTATTTATATTATTTTGGATTGGGAAAATTATATGACTGGGGTCAGGTAATCGATCATATCTGAGCCTTAATCAGAGCAACGTGATCTTGGGATAATTAATGTATGATTAATTATATAAATGTTTGTAGTCCCAATGAAGTATTAACATCAAAACTAAATGTGTTTATGAGTTATAATTATACTTATAATAATCCACTGATGTATCCCATGTTATGATGATATCATCATATGAAATATAATCACTATCATGCATGTTAAACCCGTGTGTTAAATAATAAAGTAATTGGTAGACACCTTTGACTGGAATAGCTGAGACCTTATATTATTTCTTTCAGACTTATTTTCAATTACAGCAGTAGTCAATACTCATTTACAACAAATACAAGTAGTATATTTAATTTTAGGAACGCAAAAAAAAAGTGTGATATACTTTTGTATAATATATTTTGGTCTTGAAAATATAGATGCACTTTTATCAGACCGCAGATTTTTCATTCTATATTGGTTTTGGGGGTTTTTTTAAATACAGCACATAACATTTAACATCTTTTGATTACCATATATGGGCTGTTAAAGAAGAGATTTGGTCAAGATTTAGTCAAGATTTAGAGGTTTATGGATCATTTTAAAGGTTTTTATTGGTTTGAAAAAAATCTTATTATTTATAGCTGTTTCTATTCATCTATTTGCTAATTGGCTCCTGTTGCAATTGGGTTGAAACATCACACTCATGATGCCGTCATTTGTTTTAGTGGATATTGTATTATTTCTTTCGAATATTCATTGTTCCACCCCTGGTACAATCGACCTCTACTGTATTTCAGTGCTTGCTGTGGGACGCCTTCTTGGCCTGTTTGTTTACTTTTATAAAAAATAATTATAGGATAAATTAGAAAGCATTTTTGCAGTATATTTATTTGAGAGCAACAGATTATTTAAAAAATATGAACGTACTTACAATAGAGTTAAACACGAAAACAGATGAATGTCTTTAACATAAAGATAGATATATCAACATTTTAGATAAATGTCTCAATTATAGTAATATTGTCTATAAAAAATAATAGCTTTTGTTAATATAATACAATGCAAAGTAAATAAGACTATTGTTTGCTTATCAGAAATTTGGAAAACAGAAGTGACAGACAGAAAATACAATAACATTGTCTATAAAATATAATTTTTTTATTAGAATGAAATAAAGAGGATCAGACTATTTTTTGCTTATCAATTATTTGATAAAGCAAAAGAGGCGGCATGTGGAAAATGAAAATATTATCTATAAAATAATTTCTTTTCATTAGAGCTACATACAAAGAAATATAATAATTATTTATTTATTTGTCTGTCTGTAGAGAATAAGAGTTAGTGTATAAGCAAAAAAAGAGGACCAAGAAAAAGACTAGTGATGATAGAGTCTATGATATACATAAGAATTATAATGAATAGAAGTTGTGTCTTGAAGATATATATTAATATTTGTACAACATACTATTTTATAAACCCTTCTGAGGTATATGTCTTTGTTAAGGGCCAGAAAAATCTAAGCAGAATAATTAATACATAAATTGTGAATAAATATTCAAGTATATTTTTATTACCTTTTTATTATTATTTTTGAGGCAGTTAAGAGGGACTTAGTGGTTTAAAGCATAGAGTATCATGCTAGAATAGAAACAAGAAGATGTTTAGGTCTTGAGACTTTGATGTTAGTTGAAGCTTACAATGTTAGACATTAAGAAAGAAGTAAAGAAGAAGAAGAAAAAAATTAAAAAAAAATGGAAAGAAATTCAAAATTTTAATTTTATGACTGTTGACCCTGAGAAACTGATAGAATCAATTGAGCAAATTGAAAATCATTCAAACCAACCCGATTGAGACAAGATATTACATACTAAATCATAATCTTTTACATTTTTGTAATGGTTGTAAGCTATTATAAATATCTTTTCAAGTCAGCATATAAAGAAAAGTATAATATAGAGATCAAAATGCTATAAAGAGTATCATCAGAAAAATAATATTTTGGTGCTTTACTTTTCACTTTTATGTATGTTTTGATTTATCTTATTTTATTTATTATTTTAAAGAAAACCGACTCTAATTATTAAAGTATTTACATTATTTGAATTTCTTTTTTTAGCCTTAAATATATCAATTCATATCTTCTAAAACGCAGCAAACCAAAAAAACCGTACAAGACGACTACAAGAAAGTCTGTTAAACAAACCACTGGGACAGCAGCAAGCACAAGACAATGGGAAATTCTTCCTAGCTTGACAGTTAGTGCAGAGCGAGATGTCACTGTCCTGTCTGCTTTGTCTAACATGAGCACCAGACTGAATGAATCTCATTCACTTCTGGAGAAGGTCTACCACAACATGGGAGCAACCAATGGCCAGAATAATATTTCGACCTATAGTCCCATCAGCCAGGCTCTTATCACAAGAGAATATATAAAGTAGTGCTTTCCAACGGTTTTGGTAAGATATATACTAGGAACAGAATATTGCAAAGTTACTTACATTATATTTTGCAGATATTAATCTGTTCTCAAACACGAGCAGTTCTTGTAACAATGTCATTGACAGTCAATGAGAGTGCCTTCTCAACATCCAACCATCTCATTGTAGATGTAGTGCAGAGCTACACACATCAGCAAGCTGAAGTAAAGTCTGTTTCGTCTGTAGTTGTGGAAGAGAAAACCCAAAGACATATTTTATATATGCTTCAAACGGCAAAAGCTTTGCCAGAAAAGATAGCTTGACAAAAGCAGATTTCTTGACGCTGGTCCAGAAAGACAAAAGTAAGTATAGTCAACAGTTTTTGTGTAAACTATTTTAACTTTTTTTTCAGATTCTTGCAGACTACAAGGCGATTCACTTGGCTGACAAGGCAAACCTTGAGTCTAAGTTTGGTGAGGCTGTCGTTGACCTTCTGGACTATGACATGTTGTCTGATATTGAGTTAGATGAGGAGAAAAATAAACCTAGATATACTCCTAGATATAGACATTTCTTGGTAAGGCACTCATGATAAAAGTTTTTTTAATACTTCTAACTCAAAATTATTTATATTATAGTGCAGGTAGATGAATACTTTACTGTTTTGAAGAAACAGAGACTTGCTAACAAGGGACCAGACGTCATTGGCAATTCTGTCTATCCAATTATTTTGAGAAACATCAAGTTATTGAACAAGAAAAAGGCACGTGTTACTGCTTGGATTCACACACGCCAACAATAAATTGTTGTTTTGTTTACAAAGCGCATATAGTACTTTAATGATTTTTATTGATTGTATTGAATGATGTGGGGTGAAGTAGTAAAATATAATCATGCGGCATTGTCAAGATGAGAAGCAATTAATATATAAATAAAAGGAAAAAGAAAAAGACAATATCAAAAATCAAAATAATAAATTATTATTTTATTTTATTTTATTTTATTTTAAAGCCAATTAATAAAAAAAAATATATACAAAGCAATTATTTAATTATATAACTCTGATTGTTTTATCCTCGTTTTTTTTTATTGGAAATTATAATACCAATATTAGCAAGAATATGTAATAAAGGCTAAGAAAATAGTAAATGTCGGGTATTAAATATACAAGTTTTTTTGTCTTTTATATTATTGATAAAAGCAAGAGAAATAAATAATGGTTTTTACTATTCGTTAATAGTTAAAAAAACTGGTAATATAATTTACTATTGCTCTTTTAAATACTTAATAAAGAAGTAATGTTAAAACTAAATAAGAATACAGAGATAAATAAAGCTAAATCTTTTTATAGTCAAAAAAACTCGTATTATAATTATTTATACTGGTAACCTAAACAGTTGTTGTTTTTTTTGCTTTTTATGTGACTAATTTTCTAGACAGTGGAATAACCAGGTGCTTTTGCATCCCACTCTGCATTTTATGCATAGTCAACGCAAAGCACAAATGTAAACAATGCACTGAAACAATGCACAAAGCATCCTCTTCCATAAATCCCTTGTCCCACAACTGCAGACCTTGATCAGCTAATGGCTGATGACTACTTGAATGGTAGGTGGGAAACCATTTAATGAATGCAAACGTTGACACTCTTTTGACTCCACCGATCTTGATGGTATGAGTAAATAAATACTCTATTTGACCAGAGAATTCAGATACATTGTCATTTGTTCTCTTAAGAAACAATACCCTCACAAAAGACCCGCGCTTCTTCTTTTCACCACTGCAGTACTCTTGCCCCAGCAACGAAATCTTCTTCACCTTTTGAATCCGATTGTTCACAAATACATCCTCACCAATTGGGATTCTCCCTACCACACAGAAGAAAACACTTGTACTCCGGTAAGCCTTGACATAGAATTCAAATAACCACTGATAGTGATCATCTTTCATCATAGTCAAAGACTGCAACTTGATTGGCAATGTGGTTGGGGGCAAGACCTCACTTCCGGTGACATTGTATCATGGATTAGTAGCAGCTTGCTAGAACATTGCTAAGCTAAATGGCAACGCAGGAGGGTGGCCAGTATCCAAATTCAAGGGAGAAGAGCTGTCAGAATTTGATTTTACTTGGGCAACCCCCTCAAGAAACTCTATCAGTGGTGATAAAAGATTGGTAGAATATGCTCGAAGAAAGCTACCAATGAATGCTTTCTTCAGGAAGCCTCTCATGAAGGTGACCTCAAGACCATTGCGACAGTTCGTCTTGATGTTCTTCAACTTGCTGTTGTATCTCTTGAAGCTATACAGCCTGAATGCATATACCGGACCAAAGTTAAGCATCGACTCATGCAAGTGCATATGCAAGTGCATATTTGGCGTGATGCTGCTCTCTCCATAAAGAGTCTCATACTCTTTTCCAAATTCTCCAAGAAGCTGGTGTGCACTGTCAATTTCTGAATATCTGACTGAAGGACCGGTCAACTTTCAGCATGCTTTTACAAAGAGAGTCCAGTTTTTGTAGTCGTCTTCAGACAAAGCATCTTTTAGTACCACCAATGAATAAATCAGACACCACAATTGCCACTCGTCTGCCTTCATATACGGGAAACCAGATTCGATCTTTGTTGATAAAACGGCATACCCAGGAGGAACAAGAATACCATTGGCAAGACGTTGCATACAGACAAGAACAGCAGTTGGGAGATACCTCAGGTCTTTCCAAACACTGATCATACGCTTTGCTGTCCCAAGAAACAAATTGTGCATGGGATCAACAATCATGCATCAGATGGGATCAAAGTAGTGTAGGCAATGCAACTCGGAAAAATGGGTGCCATGCTGCTTCTCCAAAATAGCTCTCTCTGCATCAGATTCTGCGCAGAACCACATCTCAGCTTCGGTTGCATTTTCCTCTTTTGTTTGGGAGACTCAGTTCTCATGATTGAATCCAGAATAATTGATCTTACTTGTTCCAGCAACAACAGTGAAATGACGCTTGCATATGTGACAGGCGTTTGTACTTGCAAATCCTGTAAATCCAGCAGTCTTTCTTGCAGCAGATATGTCGCAAGCAACACACATAAGAGCAGCGTGGATACTAGTACCATTGGGGAACTCTGGAGTTTTCATAGTTATGCTACCGTATAACTCTACCAGCTCATCTACCAGAGGTTCCAAGAAGTTGTTCATCTGGTTGATCTTCGCTTCCTTTGGACCAGGCATGACACCAACAAGGATAATGTTTTCCGGCTTCATTCTTTCTTCTCTAGGCAGGTTGTTCATTGACAAGTACAAGGCCCCACTTGCATGTGAAGACCCTCAAATAGTTGAAACCAATCTACATTCAATTTCAACATCAAAGAATGGTCGTGATTCACAAAAGGCTCGTCATCTTCATCAAGGAGCTCAGACCACATTGCACCATCATAGACGTCCAACAAGGTACTGTTTACGGTTTCCCTTAATCACCATTGAACGATTTTATGCTCAAACCCAGGTTTGGCGAAATGCTGTGCCAATGCATTCTTGAGCGAGTTGTATGGGAAAACCATGAGAGGGACGGTGCGATCAGCTTCAGTGTCAGAGAAAAGAGGATTTCCGCAATATGTTGATGGTGTGGTTGTGTATTTTTCGAATGTGCAATTTGGTTGGCGATTGCCTGGTAGATAAATTGCAAAGCACTTGTTGCAGATGGTGTATTTGACAATGCTTTTTGTCATGAAATTGAAGCCGGTCATAGTCTTTAATGCATCAATGGTGAGTGGGAGATCAGTATCCTTATCAAAGGCAATAAGAAGATGGTGGAAGAATTTCAACATAGCAGTTCCACCTGCTTGAACCAAGTAAAACGCCTGAAAGATAACGCCAAATAGAGCCATGAATTGGCTTGTTTGAGACATTTCATGAATTTTCAAAGAAGCAACTACAAAGGCAAGTATTTCTGTTAATTATTTGTAACACAATTTATGTATATTTCTTTTTTAAATGTATGCATACCGGAAGCAACCATGTCTTCAAAATCTTCAACACCAGCAACCTCAACTTCGCTCTCATCTTCAGACTCATCGCTTGAATCAGGATCGTCATTGTCAGAAGCCAATAATGTTGTCTCAACATCAGACTCTTCGAATTGAAAAATCTCATCTTCTCTCAAAAAAGGTACACTCTGTACAGTAGTTTTGGCTGATACAATAGAATAATTGTCTTCATCTATAGTAAAACCAGACTATTAGCTATCTAAATTATGATTTATTAAAAAAAAAATTTATACTCACAATCAATTGATGTTTCAGATACATCTACCATCTCAACATTTGTATCTTCTTTGACAACTTGTGTATTAACTGATAATTAACAAAAAAAATATTAGATTACAATTTATCCAGTAATGCGCGTATCACTCAAATCTCATTTACCTCAATTTTTTGGGCCAATGTCTAATAACTTATCAGCATTATTATGACGCTTAAAGGTCTGTGCATTTTGCAAAATTCCGTCAATTGCATTTTTGGTACATGATGAACATGTACACATAACAGTGTAGATTTTAGTTGTAGAATTCATAGCAGTAAGAATAATATTAATAATAATAAAATAATAAAGAGGTGTATACTATATTTTATTTTCATCTTTTATATGTCTCTTATTTTTGTCATTAATAATGACTTGATATATCTTGTTCACTATGTCATTGACTACATTGAGCTTACTATCCCTATTAGTAAGAATTACAAATGGATTTTGATGCAGCAATCTTTTTTTAAAAAAAGTGTGCCTGATTATTAATGGGGCTTCAATTTAATAATCACTGATATAATGGCGTAGTTTTTCTCTTTCGCGTTTTTTTAACATGACATCAATTCTTGCTCATTTTGGCAAGTGGTCTTTTTTGGATTTTCTTTTTCTTGTATTTTTTTGATATACTTTCTTATTAAAAATAAGTCATACATCATACATTATTATATTCTAATAAAAATTGGTATTTTTTGCAATGCAATAAAAATATTATTGAGTCTAAATTAGGTGCATCTGTAACAACAAGTTTTTCCTTCCAGAAAAATAATTAAATACTACATTTAACATTTAAGTTTTTATTTTTATTTTTTATTTTTCTGCCCAGTCAATCAAAACATATATTTTTTAAAACAATTGTGCGATTTATTGCCTAATTAATAAATATTTGTGTTTGTATCTGTGTTTATTTAATATAATCAGAAAAAATTGCGAATTCACATATCAAGAAAAAAATATACTGAAAAACAATGGTGTTTGAAATATTTTTTCAAGTTTTGCCAAAATTCAAAAAATAAAATTCGACCGAATCCACCCTCCTTTTGCAGTGTTGGCATTCCATAATCCGATATTGAGATTACTCATTCAGACATAGTGACTGATGAGCTGCACTGACGTTTGAACAATGACCCACCAGTGGCATTGGTAAGAGTGGTATGTGTGGGTACTTCATCTTCACTGATCCACCCTTCCTCACAAAAGAAGTGACCAACTGGGATAGCAACGTGTGGGCGCAAGAACTGTAGGGCTTGGAGACATCTATCATGGTGAAGCATGGCAGCAGTGTTGGCAAGTTCATGAGTGGACAGAGATGCATACTTGGGATCAGCAACATTATCAGGGTCAAGTGGATCAAATGCGTTCAAAATCTCAACAGAAGCAGTTGTCAGTTTGGCCTTAAAGGCATCAGCATACTAGACATGAATAAGGATGCCAATGACACCTCTGGCTGAGAAGTTAATGTCCAAAAGTTGAGAAGAATCCACACCAAGAGTGCGGAGAGAGGAACGGACTTCTTTGTGCTTAAGACGTCTTGATTGTGGAATATAAACATATTCATAACCAGAAGGTCCAGAGGGAAGAGCAAACATACGGACAGAAGCTGCAATATGGCTAGCAGAGGGAACAGTAGGTGCTTTTGGTGCAATAGCAGGGAGAGAAACACTGGCTTTACTGGCCCAAGTGGAGACTTCCAGACCTGGTTCTTTGTTTTCGTCAGGAGCACCTACTGCGCCGGCTGGGTTCGAAAGTGAAATTTCTGAAAAGTTTTTTTCAGGTGCACTCTGAGATCCTAATTGCTTCTGCAGATTAGCAATTGTTGTTCTAGCTTGATTCAATTCAGTGGTTAATCTTGCATTCTCTGCTGCAAGTCGCTCTAACTGGTCAGTTCTGTTTTGCACATGCATGATTTGTGCCTGCAATGTTGTCAGAAATGAGGTAAGCTCAGTGGGTAATCCCTGCATGTTGCCGATTTGCAAATTGGCCATTGGGATTGAGAATGCAGATGGCGTGATGTTGTCTGATTGAGCTGAAATTTTTTTTGCTGACAGCTGGAATACCAAGGACAAGGACTGCACTACTTTTGGCAATGGGAGGTGCGTTTTTCGTGATGGATGTATCGTTTTGCGTAAAGATGTTGATGGATGGATACACTTTATATGTGGATTCGTCAAAAATAAAATTTTGGAACCAGGCAAATAAAATGCTTAAGCGAAAGAGCAGTGCCTTCTTGGCTCAGGTTAAAGATTATATTTTATTAAAGGAGATATTGCTGGCGATCTATAGATCATATAGCCTCCAAAGTACAAAAAGAAGATATAAAAAAGTCCTAAGGGATCACAAAAGACAAAAAAAAGAGAGGGGAAAGAGAAGATCAAATCATACTAGCTTCAATGGCTGAATCTGCTCTCCACTTTGCAGCTGTGAAAATAGTTGTAACAGTGAAAGGGAGGAGACAGAATTGCAGAACAAAGAACTTTTCAGACAGCAAAGAACAAAAGAGAAAGAAGAGAGATAAAGGGAGTAAAGAACAATGGGAAGTGAAGAGCTATGAAAGAAAAGAAAAAGTCTAAATTATATCCAAAGAGCACCATGTTCAGTCTCATGTGAATAGTCACCATCAGGATTACATATAACATCTATGTGCCAGAGAATAGTCAGCAGTGGTATCCAGTAAGCAGGTCGCGGTTCTTGAGATGACAAAGGCAAGGATGTGATGGCAAAATCAATTCTGTGTATCTGATCTTGGTCAGGTTGAGGCAACTGTTCAAATAGTGCCATAGGAACAAGTGGGCAATCCAACAAATGGCGGCGTGAGGTGTGATCTGATCCACAAGGACATTCCTTTGGTTTGCCTGGTAACCACCCCATTCTCCAACGAATCAAACGGCTACGTTCCACACGTGAGGCTGGCAAAAACAAGATTGGATCAACTCCAAGAACTGGGCGGCATGCTTGAATGAGAACTTGCGTATTGGACTGGAGAAAGGTTGCAAATCCAGCTTCTCTAATGCTTTCAAAATGATTTTTTACAGCACTAGGGCTTCGAAGTTTGAGTGTTGGAGGGAGATTGGACAGAAGATGGGTTTTTCCCAAGGAGACAAGTGAAGAATAGACGGTATGATGACGGTGCAAAAGAGACAGAAGGCACTGGGCTGGCAAAAAGCGTGATCTTATACAGAACTTGGCCATAAGAGCATCGGCACGAAACTTCATACTTGGCAGATTGCAGATGTGCTTTAACACAATTGTAGAGGACGTGGCATGCCCCCCAACAATCATGCGAAGACACTTATCTTGAATGGACTCCAGCACTTTGATATCTTGTTTCAGTAGAGTGGAGATCGCCAAACCATATTCAAACTTTGGGCGGACAAAGGTCTTATACAATCGTGAACTGAGCAGCAGAGAAAAACCAGAACGACAAGCACCAACAGAGTTTAGGGTTGCCATTGTAGCGAGTGTACCAGAACGTCTATGAGTGGCAATGGACTTGGAAGAAATACCCTTATTGGCAAAAGGAACACCCAGATAAATAAACAGGTCAGTGGCAGGGAGAACTTGACCATATAAAAGAAGAGAAACTGGCGAGCTTGCACGTGTTTTGGGATATATAACTTCACATTTGGTGGGGCTCCATCGATATCCAAGAGTAAGAGAGTGGTCTGCAGCAAGGTCTAGCATGGCCTGAACGTCTGAAAGAGAACCAAAAATAGCTACATCGTCGGCAAAGAGCAGAGAATTGATGGGTGTTGAGAAATGAATATGTCCAAAGCCATCTACACCTGAAGGAGCAAGAAGAGCATTATATGCATCCAATGAGGTAGGAGAGGGTGATGGAACATGGGTTGTAGTTTGTGAGTGAGCAACTGTGCGGAGCAATGGGGGCAGGGAGTTGATATATATTGAATACAGATGTGGACTGAGGACAGAACCTTGGAGAACCCCAGTGGCAGGTGAGAACGAGTGTGAAGAAAAGTTACCCAAAAGGACACAGATAGAGACATTGTCAAACATGTTAACCAAGAGACCCAAAAGTGCCGGTGGAGTGCAACGTTTTTGTAAAGCATGCCAGATGATTCGTCGATCCACTGTATCATAGGCAGCCTTGATATCCAGAAATGCAACAACAGGGTAGTGCTTATGACGGTGATAATAGGCTTTCATCAGATCATGGAGACAGAGAGCTTGATCCAAAGCACCACGGCGAGGACGAAAACCACCTTGAGCCACATCCAAAGGAGGAGAGTACTTGTGCAACTGGGGGCTATACACATCTCAAAAAGCTTACGCAGTACAGAGGTCAAGGAGATTGGTCGGTAGTTTGCCGGGTCAGTTGGACTACCCTTCTTGAAGATTGGGAAGACCTGGGCTTGGCGCCACAAACTTGGAACATATGACCATTGCCAGCAAACTGTAAATAATAAAGTAAGAATGGGTGAGACATGTGTTTTTACAGGTTTTAGCATTTCAGCTCTGATATGGTCTGGTCCTGGTGCCTTGCGGTTAGGCATAAATTGCATGAATTCCTCTACAATTGGTGAGGTAAAGGGAGAGTCATCAGAGGCAAAAGGCACACTGTTACAAGTGGTCATTGGTGCTGGTGGTCGGGTTGCTGGAAGTATATGTCCACTATATACTGTTGCCAAATAGTCACACATTGTTGCTGCTGCTACGGCTGGTCCATCATCGTGCTGGAAAGTATGTTGCGGCTGTCTACGGCGTTTTAACTGCTTTATCTTTGATGTTGCTTTGCTGAAGTCACGTTCCATAGACTGACAAAAGACATGCCAAGACTGACGTTTTGCTTGCTGAACCTGAGATCGGAATTCGGCCTGTGCATGCTTGTGTTTAGTCCACCAAACAACTTTGTCAATACTTATTGCTAGGCGCCATTTTTTGTAACATTGGTTACGACGATCTGCTGCTGTTTGCAAAGCTACATTCCAGAAGGATTTCCAATGATTTGGGCGAGAGGGTCGATGTCCAATTGAGCTATTTAATGAGTCATAAATGAGTAAATTGAACTCATCAGTGATAGCATCAATGTTGGGTCTAGTGAGTGGTGGATTCTGTACAATGTCTTGCAAGGTGGAAAGGAGGGAGGTCGAGTTTTGATTGAAGGTATGAGCATAAAGAGCATGGACATCAGGTTCATTGAGGCGTGAGAGGTTCCATGTCTTGCGTAATGGTGGTGGCATATTGGTAGAGTGCTGTAGATCATAGGTAAAGGAAAGTGATAAAAGGCGATGATCTGATCCAAGAGACAAGTCAGTAGCAATATGAAGAGAAGGATTGATGAGTGGCATATTAGTTATAAAGAGGTCAATAATACTGCTGATTTCATAGTTGTTGCGGAAAGAAATATATGTTGGTATGCAAGGTGCAAGATCTGCATTTACAACTGATAGAGATCTCTCTTCTATCCAAGAACATAGTGCCAGTCCACGAGAATTTGATGCATAGTCACCAGTAACAGAGCCAAGTCTTGCATTGAAGTCACCACAAAGAATGGTATCATGTGTTAAAGGAATGGAAGAGAGTACATGTAGGACATCATGAGTGGGCATATTTGGTGGAAGATATAAGCATACAATTCTGAGTGAGCCAATTTTGACAGCCAGAGCATATTTGGAGGGCATAGGTATTTGAGTGACGGCATAAGGACAGTGAGGTGATATGAGAACAGAAACACCCATAGAGCCCCTATAGGTGCCAGCTACGGGAGACCCATACAAGTGAATTTGTGACCATGATGTGGGAAGATGTGAGGGAGAGAGAAGCCATGTTTCTGTAATGAAGAGCATATGTAAGGACTGACAGTGTTGAAGGGTATCTTGAATGGCTCTGGGTTGCAGGCCATTGGCATTCCATAATCTGATATTGAGATTACTCATTCAGACATAGTGACTGATGAGCTGCGCTGACGTTTGAACAAAGACCCGCCAGTAGCATTGGTAAGAGTAGTACGTGTTGGTATTTCATCTTCACTGATCCACCCTTCCTCACAAAAGAAGTGACCAACTGGGATAGCAATGTGTGGGCGCAAGAACTGTAGGGCTTGGAGACATCTATCATGGTGAAGCATGGCAGCAGTGTTGGCAAGTTCATGAGTGGACAGAGATGCATACTTGGGATCAGCAACATTATCAGGATCAAGGGGATCAAATGCGTCCAAAATCTCAACAGAAGCAGTTGTCAGTTTGGCCTTAAATGTATCAGCATACTGGACATAAACAAGGATGCCAATGACACCTCTGGCTGGGAAGTTAATGTCCAAAAGTCGAGAAGAATCCACACCAAGAGTGTGGAGAGAGGAACGGACTTCTTTGTGCTTAAGGCGTCTTGATCTTGGAATATAAACATATTCATAACCTGAAGGACCAGAGGGAAGAGCAAACATACGAACAGAAGCTGCAATACGGCGAGCAGAGGGAACAGTAGACATTTTTGGGGCAGTTACAGGAAGAGAAACACTGGCTTTAGTAGCCCAAGTGGAGGCTTCCAGACCTGGTTCTTTGTTTTTGTCAGGAGCACCTACTGCTCCGGCTGGGTTCGAAAGTGAAATTTCTGAAAAGTTTTTTTCAGGTGCACTCTGAGATCCTAATTGCTTCTGCAGATTAGCAATTGTTGTTCTAGCATGGTCTAATTCAGTAGTTAGTCTTGCATTCTCTGCTGCAAGTCGCTCCAACTGGTCGGTTCTGTTTTGCACATTCATGATTTGTGCCTGCAATGTTGTCAGGAATGAGGTAAGCTCAGTTGGCAATCCCTGCATGTTGCCGATTTGCAAATTGGCCATTGGGATTGAGAATGCAGATGGCGTGATGTTGTCTGATTGAGCTGAAATTTTTTTACTGACAGCTGGGATACCAAGGACAAGGACTGCACTACTTTTGGCAATGGGAGGTACGTTTTTCGTGATGGATGGATCGTTTTGCGTAAAGATGTTGATGGATGGATACACTTTATATGTGGATTCGTCAAAAATAAAATTTGGGAACCAGGCAAATAAAATGCTTAAGCGAAAGAGCAGTGCCTTCTTGGCTCAGTTGGCAGAGCGTCTGCCTAGTAAGCAGAAGGTCGCCAGTTCAATTCTGGCAGAAGGCAAATGAAAGTAATGTGCTTTACATTTTTATACTTTTACTTTGCTAAAGTACGGAAGGGTGCTGTCGTTTTTGATCTGGGTTGTTCTTCTAATGCTATAATGTCAAGTCTCTGTCAGAGTTGACATTGGTGAACAAAATCGATAGTTATAAGCAATCAGTAAGAGTTGACTTTTTAGGATAAAAGATTTTGACTTTTGCTAATTGGTATTTCATATATGTTTTAGATGTTTAAGATGGTGAATATACTTGTAGAAGATATTACTGGACAACAGGCATCTAAGACATATTATTGTAACTATTCTTTTAGCCAGAAATCAAACATCATTTTGTATAAATAGTGAAGAAATGTATTTAATAAAAAGCATTTTTATTCTTATCTAAAAACTATTCATAAACTTGACAATCCCTAGTAGTATTGATTCTGCAACTTAGTTACAAGTGCCAGAAAAGAAATACCAGATTGAGACTTGACAAAAAAGAAGACCAATCTAGATTGGGAATGACAATCAGATCAAGGACAAAATTGCTGGACATTATTTTGATGAATCCAAGAAATCGGGATAATTGACCGCAGCAGTTCTGTGTGTTAAAGATATCTCATAGATAACGAACTGCAGTAATGTCTTGTAAAGATTAATCACAGTAACATCTTCTGAGCATCAACCGCAGTAAAAGGACTTCTCTTGTAATTAAATAGAGTATAACAGTTTATTGCGGATAATGTACAGTATTAGTTTAGAAAACTATATAAGACAATTCAATTCCTCTCAATAAAAAGTACCTTTTATCCTCTCTTCGATTTTACATATACTCTCCGATCCCCAGTGGGTTTGACCTTTTGACTTTGCTATAGTAAAAGGAAGACTATCCCAGATCAGGAACGACAAAATGAAAATTGCAAAAATATATGTATGCCCACTACAGGGGTCGAACCTGTGGCCTTGGCGTTATTAGCACCACGCTCTAACCAACTGAGCTAAGCGGGCTCTCTTTTATGTAAACTTTACTTTGTTTTATTGGAGTTTGTGAAAGTTTGTATCCATGCAATTCTATTATCAATCCATCCAAAATATTGCTTCAAGTATTGCATCCATTGTTAAACACAACACATCTACCCTTCCCACCACCACATCCATTGTCAAAAAAAAATTTTCCTATCGTTCCTGCCATTTTATCATCAATTTTCACTTTTTCTCTGCCGATTGCTGCCATCTCAAGATTATTGCCAAACATGTCGCAATTGTTGCCTGCTAATTGCATGCAAAGTCTGCCAGCCGAACTTGTGACGTTTTTAACCAGTATGCAGTCACAGTTCAATGCACTTAACGAACGTACAGCACATTTGGAATCTCTTGCTGCCAAAAATGTCCAATTGCATGCTTAATTAGCTAATGTCTGGCAGGAGAATGCTGATCTCCAATCTCAATTGTTGCAAAACAATGTGACTGGTCCTGTTCCCAGCTCTGCTTCTCTTCCTGCACACCAGTCAACTGCAGATCTTGGAACTGCTGCCTCCACTTGGGCTACCAAAACAAGCTTGATTCTGCCAGCCAAGACACCTCGAGTTCCTTCTGCCCACCGAGTTGCTGCCTCTCAAAGACTGTTCTCTGACAAAACTGGTCCTGATAATTTTGAATATGTTTATATTTCTTGCTCACGCCGTATTATGCACAGTGAAGTGCACCGCTCTCTCCGCACTCTTGGTGTTGACACTGGTCACCTGTTAGATATTAACTTTCCTGCTCATGGAGTTATTGGAATTCTTGTTCATGTGCAGTATCTTGAGGAATTTAAGTCCCAATTAGCTAGTGCTAAGGTCTCTCTTGTCAACAACTTTGATCCACTTGATCCTAAAAATGTTGCTGATCCCAAGTTTGCCAACTTGTCTGTCTCTGGTCTTGAAACCCAGGCTTTGGTTCTCCAAAATGCCCACTGTCTTCAAGCTCTCAAGTTTTTGCGTTCTCACTTAGTTCTGCCAGTTGCTCACTTCTTTGTCCAGTCAGAATGGATTGGACTTGAGGAAATTCCTGCCCGACTAGTAGCTGAGCACTTTGGTGATGCTCCAAACAAAAAACATGCCCTTGATGCTCTCACTGCTATGATTGAACGAGTGACCTTTCAATAGGATTATGGAATGCTAATTGACTTCAACCTCGTGCAATTAAAGACGTGCTCAACCACTGTCAATCTCTTCATATGCTTTTTATAACTGAAACATGACTCTTATCCCCAGCCCGTCTTCCAATCTCATGGTTTCAGTTTCATCTCTATGGATCTCTTGTTGCTGGCAACTACCACGGATCGATGGGGGTGTCATTGTTAGTCTCTCTTTCCTGTCCTTATGCTGTCACACAAATACCTATGCCCAACAACTATGCTCTTACTATCAAGATTGGTACCCTTCGACTTATATGCCTTTACTTACCACCCTCTATGCTCACTCATGAAGCTCTTGATATCATCTCAGCCATTCCTTTAACTGATGATACCATTATATGTGGAGATTTCAATGCACACCTTGGTTCAGTAACTGGTGACTATGCATCTAACCCTCGTGGTGTAGCTTTAGAGCAATGGCTTGAAGAACGATCTTTAACTGTCCTCAATAGAGTTCTCTCACCATGCACACCCACATACATTTCCTTTCGTAATGAAGTTGAAATCAGCAGCATCATTGACCTTTTTATCACCAACACCAACTTTGCCAACCCTTCTTTACACATTGCAACCAAACTATCTTTAGGCTCTGATCACCGACTTCTCTCACTTTCCTTTACTTATGACCTGCAACACTCACCACCAGCACCTCCACCTATGTGCCAAACTTGGAATCTGTCACATCTTTATGAAGATGATATCAGATCATTATATGTCACCATCTTTGTCACCAAATCCGCCTCCCTTCTCACCACACTACAAGACCTTGTTCAGAATCCGCCAACTATATGTCCACCCATTGATGCTCTTACTAACTCTTTCAATGCACTCATTTATGACTCTCTTAATAGCTCAATTAGTTCTTGCCCCCCCCCCGCCCCTCACATTGGAAATCGTTTTGGACCCCTGCATTGCAAGCTGCAGCTGACCATAGAGATGGTTGTTACAAGCAATGGCGTCAAGCTTGTGGCATTGACAAGATCAATTGGTAGAGCCGGCACCAGCATGCACACAAGGAGTTTCGTCAGCAAGTTCAGACAGCAAAGCATTTGTCTTGGCATGCTTTTTGCCGCTCAATGAACTCGGATTTCAACAAGGCCACATCTAAGATAAAACAGTTGAATCGGTGCATGCAGCCTCAGCATACGTTCCAGCATGATGATGGCCCAGCAGCAGCAGCATCAGTCATGTGTGACCATCTCACATCAGTCTATAGTGGACATATTCTTCCTGACATTCGATCTTCACCACCACCACTCAACACTTCTCTCATGCCTTTTGCCTCTGTTGACTTCCCATTTACCTCATCAGTGGTGGAGGCCTTCATGCAATTTATGCCTAACCATAAGGCGCCGGGTCCTGACCACATCCATTTAGAAATGCTAAAGCCCATTCGGTCTCACATCTCACCTCTTCTTGCCTGTCTTTTTACTATTTGTTGGCAATGGTCATACACCCCCTCTCTTTGGCGCCATGCCCAAGTGTTTCAAATCTTTAAGAAGGGAGGCCATTTGGATGCAGCAAACTACCACCCCATCTCTCTTACATCTGTTGTCCGTAAGTTGTTTGAGATGTGCATAGCCTCTGAATTGCACAGATATTCTCCTCCTTTAGATGTTGCCCAAGGTGGATTTCGTCTTCGTCATAGTGCTCTTGACTAAGCTCTCTGCCTGCATGACTTGATGAAAGCCCATTTTCATCGTCATCACCACTACCCAGTTGTTGCTTTTCTCGATATTAAAGCAGCATATGACACTGTAGATCGGTGCGTCATTTGGCATGCTCTTTCCCAACGATGTGCTCCACCTGCTCTGCTTGGACTTTTGGTCAATATGTTTGACAATGTATCAATTTCTATTCATCTTGGAAATTTTTCCTCACAATCAATTTCGCCTGCCACTGGAGTCCTCCAAGGTTCAGTCCTCAGCCCTCATCTGTATTCTATATATATCAACTCTCTGCCACCTCTCCTTTGCACAGTTGCTTTACCATTCACCTCTACACATGTTCCCTCAACTTCGCCATCTTCTTTGGACACCTATAATTCTCTTCTTTCTCCTTCTGGTGTCAATGGCTTTGGATATGTCCTATCTTCTACACCCATCAATTCGCTCCTTTTTGCTGACGATGTGGCTATATTTGGATCACCTGCAGATGTCCAATATATGGTCAACCTTGCAGCTCAGCATTCCTTTTTGCTTGGATATTGTTGGAGCCCATCTAAATGTGCAATTGTATACCCTTCTTTTCGATCTCCTCACCAGCAACAGCTATCTATTTATGGTGAACTTCTTCCTGCAGTTCAGGAATTTATTTACTTGGGTGTCCCATTCCGCAACAAGGGTATTTGTGGGCCTTCTGTAGTTTCTCATCATCATTCTGGCACACTTGCTACAATGTCCAATCTGAATTCTGTTGGTGCTTGTCGCTCTGGATTCTCTTTGCTTTTGAGCTCCAGACTTTACAAGACATTTGTTCGCCCCATATTTGAGTATGGTTTAGCCATCACTATTCTACGCAAAAAAGATTATACTGAGATAGAACGTATTCAAGACAAATGTTTGCGTATGATTGTTGGTGGTCATGCTACTTCTTCTACTGCAGTACTGAAACATATTTGCAATTTGCCAAGCATGCAGTTTTGCTCTGATATTTTGATATCCAATTTCTGTATTTGTGCTCAATCCCTTCTGTCTGGTTGCCTGCTATCACTTTTACATTTACATCATCCTCAGTCGTCCTCTTTACCTGCTTTATCAAAAAATTCTCTTTTTGTCAGCATCCCCATCACACTGAATTTTCATAGCAATACCAAGCTCAAGCGGTTTTTTGAGACATTTCATCAGTTCAAGTTTGATCAGATGCGACTTACCAATACCAAAGTGTTACTTCAAGCATGCCATCTGTTGTGGTGGTTGAAGTTGAAGAAGTTTTTAAGAGGAAGAATTGAAGATTTGAGATTAGGAATGAAGATTCGTGAGAACTTGTGTAGGTTTTGTTTATTGAGAAAGATTTGGTATCAAAGTTTGGTCAGGTTCCTACACTGAACTACTACTGCTATTTATATTGTTTTGGATTGGGAAAATTATATGACTGGAGTCAGGTAATCGATCCTATCTGAGCCTTAATCAGAGCAACGTGATCTTGGGATAATTAATGTATGATTAATTATATAAATGTGTGTAGTCCCAATGAAGTATTAACATCGAAAGTAAATGTGTTTACGAGTTATAATTATGCTTATAATAATCCACTGATGTATCCCATATTATGGTGATATCATCATATGAAATATAATCACTATCATGCATGCTAAACCTGTGTGTTAAATAATAAAGTAATTGGTAGACACCTTTGACTGGAATAGCTGAGGCCTTATATTGTTTCCTTCAGACTTATTCTCAATTACAGCAGTAGTCAATACTCATTTACAACAGTTTGTATATTCTGTTAGTTCTCTCTATAGATATTTTCTATGCTATATCTTTATAGAAAGATTTACATATATTGAAGTGCTATTACATTAGGCGTTTGGCATGTATATAAAAAAATATGGCAGTTGTATTAAAAAAATACAACATTTACAAAAAAAATACTACAGCTCTATAAAAATAATACAAGGTTTACAAAAAAAAATTCTATGGTTATAAAAAAAAATATGACATTTACAAAAAAAAAGTACAACGTTTGAAAAAAAAATACTATAGTTATATAAAAAAATTGTAAGGCATAAGGATAAAAAAATTGAGTGCCATGTACCCTTCCACCAATAATAAAAGGGGGGAGCAAATTCAGATGGCAATGGGAGCAAATTCAGTTAGCAATGGATGCAAATTCAATTTCTATGGAAGTCAATCAGATGTCAATGGGGTCTAATTAGATGGAAACGGATGCTATATCAAGTCTCAATCTGGTATTTCTTTTCTGGCACTTGTAACTAAGTCGCAGAATTAATACCACTGGGGAATGTCAAGTTTATGAATAGTTTTTAGATAAGAATAAAGATATTTTTTATTAAATATATTTCTTGACTATTTATACGAATTGATACTTGATTTCTGACTAAAAGAATAGCTACGTCAATATGTCTTAGATGCTAGTTATCCAGCACTATAGGAAAAAAGTGGTCTTTTTCGAATTTGTGACTTCATTTTTGGTCTATAATAATTAAAAAGTCACCAAAAATACAAAATGAAACATGCAAATCTCTGTTCTTTGAAATGGGCAATAAAAAGCAAGTGAACTACCAAAAGTTAGATCTCAGAAGAAACAAATATATATTTTAATTATAGATATTACATTTATAGTAAGTATATAGAGCAATTGAGAAATATTGGATATCAGACGTAAAAAGAAAGAAAATATCTAAGCTTTTGTTACTTGAATAAAATTTGTAAAGACAATTCAAAGGCACACTAAAAAAATTAAATAATGAACCGTATGTCATCATTGTAAAATTACTATATTAATATTTCATATAAAAAACTAACTAATACATTTGTACAAAATATATGATGCTAATAATGACGTGAACTTTTCTCTTATTTTTCTTTTTATTCATAACAAACCCTTACATCTGGTTTTATTGTCATTATTATGAATAATATCTGTATAAAAATCATCCAGTTACTTAAATTTACGCAAGAAGCACTACAAAAGAAACAAGCAAATCTATAACTGGAGATCACCAAACTACATAATGTTACGAATGGATGCACATGTGAGGAGCCAACCTCAGACTATGATGTAAGAAATAATAAAACAAAAAAAAGACATGTAAACTAATATAAAGTAATATAGACTCTTGCTGTCCCAATTCCAAGACTATTGCCTGTATTAAATCTATAACTTTGAAATATAACTTTAGAATGATGAGTCAGAATCTTAGGGTTGAACTTAACAAGAAAAACGCAAAGCAATTATTAATACTTGTACATGTCTGATATGTGATAAAATGGCTGACAATCTTTCTGTATAAGCTTTAGAACCAAATCCAGATAGGATGTCTATTTCTCAAGATGAGAAGAACTTGATATATGCCAAACATATATGCTCACTCAAACGAAGTGATGTTGGCTTTACTGGATGTCACAAAAGCTGAACATCTCTTCCAAAAGTCTGTTATTCATAGAAAAACCATGTGAAGCAACAACCTTCTAGTAAGTTTATGTTCGTTAAGTACATTAAATTATATATTAAATATGAAGATATGAAATAATCTGAATGATATTTGGCCAATGATATTCAGAAATAAAGACTTTTATTATTATAACAACCAATAAAAACATTTTTAAATAATAATCTTTTACAAAATAAAATCTTTTTACCCAATTAAATTTGTAAATGAAACAGAATATATATAAATGAGGGTTAATTGAAGTAATGTTTTTGTTAAAATGACCAATAATATAAATTTTCATACTGCAATAAAGTTTCAATTATCTAATTAAAAGTAATAATATGACCAAAGTATTTTATGAGTGACCATATAAAGAGAAAACTCTTTTATTACTACCAATAAAAAACTTTTTTTTTCTACCAATAGCATAAGAAAAATGATATATAAACTAAAACATCGCACTGGAAAAATTAAAAAAAATAAGGTAGTTTAAATATGGGGTATAGTGTAATGTGCTTTCCATATTTAAATTAGTTGATTTTTTTTCCACTTGTGCTGAAGGTGACCTTCACAGATAGTGGAATGACTAGAGTCAACTAGCGGAATTGTGGGTGGGGGGTGCCGCAGGTAAGGTTTGTTAGCACTTTAGATATACTTATCTGACTTGATATATAAAAAGAAAGTTTTTTAAAACTGCGTATCTATTTTGATATTCTTTATATGGAACCATAAAGATCAGACACCGACATATTATGAAGATTAAAAGTAGCGTAAAGGTGACCTTTAAGTTAGTTTATTGTTAAGAAGTTTGGTCATCAGCAGCAAAAAAAGGCGTCTTTAAAATTATGGACCAGTAATATGTTCTTTATTTATTTGGTTTCCCGTTCTTATTAGGTTGGTAATGGTTTACGCTTTTATTTTTATTGGAAAGAATAGAATGTTTCTAGGTTTCAGATCTAATAATACTATTCTATATCTCTAGCTACTTCTTGCTTGGTCGGTTTGTTATATTTGGGATAAAAAATTTTTTACAAAAAAGAAATACCTAAAAAAAAATGAGCTGCTCAATACGTTTTTTTTGGGGTACGAGCAGTACTCTTTGAGAATAGATAAATCGTTAGTGATGGGTGTGCGTGTGTGTTGGATATTTCAATTCTTATAAACCATTAATACTTACATTGTAATTATCCAGTACAAAGACCAACCAATAAAATATTACAAGTAAAGCTACGGAATTTTGATTCCTTTGACTATGAAAATGATTGAAAAAAATTAATTTTTGTGAATTGGGTCATATAATTATTAATTTACATACCCAAAGCAAACGGATTTATTTGTAGATATAGATAATACTTATCAAAAGTCGATATAGTATCTGGTAGTTTTTTTATTAATAAACAGTATAAGTAATATAATGATACATATAAGGATAGTAAAAGAACAAAAAAAAGTCTTACCATGTTAATGACAGCAGCATGAGGTAGAAGCTTTTGATTCATAACATGTTTTGGAGAGGGTTGTTCATCTATAGTAAAAATTGGATTCAGTTTGATTAATATTAAAGAGAAATATAATAAATAAATAGATGAAAATATTATTGTGTTGGTGGTCGTGTTTAGCTGTAGAAAATATTTTTGGTGATATATCCTATAAAAAAGAAAGGAAAAAATCAGGATACTTTTATGAGATGATAGTATGAAGTATATTTACTAACCTTGGCTAATCCGGATGGCCATTGTGAAGAGAATGCATCAGAAGGAAACTATACACAAGTGACTATGGTAGCAGAAATACTTGTTATTACTCAGCTATATTTGAAGAAATTACTAATAAAGAAAAATAAAGAAAAAAAGCACCTTACCAGGAACATTTGCAAGTATAAGAGTAAAAGAGAAAGAAAGAAGTAAAAAGAAAAGAGAGGGCGAGTGTCTATGGCAACTGAAACAACTAATTCTTTTTAGTTATATAAAAAAAGTACTTTAAAAAAGCAGATTAAAAAAAAAGACTAATAAAAAAATAAAAAATGGGTGGAGACAGCAACGAAGAGTGTGTCTATGGCAACAGAATAAATAAATTCTTTTATTTTCTATAAAGAAGACTTTTTAGAAAGAACATGTCTTACACAAATAGTTTGCAAATATAATAGAAGTTGCAGAGATA
>NW_017265151.1:497756-557397 GCF_001638985.1 Phycomyces blakesleeanus NRRL 1555(-)
TTGATAATACCGCCTTTACTTCTATACTGCTCAGTTAGTCCTTTGTGTGTCCATATAGACTGGAAAACGTGTCAAGGTGCAACAAGTCTTTCTTCTAATCTTGTCAGGTCGTCTAGACAAACGACATGATCAGGAAAGTGGAGACCATTAGAGAGAGCAAGAGTTGGAAGTGTTTTTTTCTTAAGTGATGTTATACAGGTAGAACATAGTGGAATATTGTCTATAATATCTTCACCAACGAAAGTGCTTGGTATCTTATGATTGTCAATTGCCCAAAAGGTTTTTTCAACAATATCTTCTGAACAACCCCAATTGCCTGTAAGAGCGGTTCTTTTTACTGAAGATATATCTTTTTGAAAGAAAAGGCCTTCACAATATCCGCATATGCATGTAGGATCCTTTCTGATTATTGATTCATACTTTCTTTGTATACTACTCCAATTATTTGTGCCAACGTCATTCAGTCTATGCCTTCTTACTACTCACTCATTCTCTTCAACAGCTCTACTTTGTCTACTATACCTATACTCACGCATATATTCTGCTCGAGAATTATGGTTCTCCTCTTCTGTCTCTGCCGCTTCTGTCTCCACTACTTCTGTTCCCACTATTTCTGTTCCCACTACTTCTGCTTGAATTACTTGTGCTCTTACTACTTCTGCCTGAACTACTTCTATTTCAGCTGTAAGTGGGCATCTGCGTCGATACTCCCACATATAATCTGCACGAGAATTACTAATATTCTCTGCTTCTACTGTCTCAACTACTTTTATTTCAGTTATTTGTTGGTGCCTGCGTCAATATTCTCGCATATATTCTGCACGAGAAGTATTAATATTCTCCACTTCTACTGTTGGTATCACTTTCATCTCCACAGTTTGCAGGCAATTCTGCCAATACTCTCGCATATACTCTGCTTGAGACATTGAATTCCGTTGTTGTGTTTCTGTTTCTGATGTTTCTATTTGCAATGATTGCCAACAATTATGCTGGTATTCTCTCATGTATCTTTGTCTTCTTTCAGCCCTTTCTTCAGGGGTAACAGTGTGTCTAGGCATTTTGTACTTTATAATAATATAATATAAGAGTAAAAGTAAGAGTAAGAAGAAAGTATAATATGCTTAGTAAGCTATAAAGAAGAGTCAAGAGCGTCATGTGGTTAAAGTGTTTACATTTTTACTAGTAAAATTCTTACAAACTTTCACTGTTTAAAATTGTAACAAACTCCGCATATAAAATTGTTACAAAATCATTGTTTACATTATTATGGATTTCTCCATTTTTCTTAGGCTTTCTAACTCTGTAAACTCCATATAGAGCGCCAAAAAGAGGAAATTAAAACAAAATAATAAAATAAAAGAGAAGGGTCAATCTTCCATGAAGACTTGACAGAAAAATAAATAAAACAGAAGAAATTTCACAAAGAGAGATCAGAATAATAGGCAGTGTCTTGAAGAAAACTTTGTATTAGAAAAGTTTGGCAGCTGTCTATTAATTGATTTCAGAGAGATATTTATACTACTTTATATATAAAATATATAGCAAAAAGTAGGCTAAATAAAACTCAATGAGATAGTTGTGAATAAAATTAAAAAGAAGAATATATGAAGTTATAATACATAACTACAAGAAAAGAAAAATATCAGAAAGAAGTATGTTATAAATAAAGAAAAAAACTATTCAGTTAACAATTTTGGTATAGTAGTGTTTTAGAGAAAGTATCACATTTAGTGCGTAGAAATAAAAATAAAAAGAAAAGAGAGAAAACAATTTTGAGAAAAATAACGAAAAAAAGATTTTAATTTTCACAAAATTGGTTTTTGGAGAAAGGTGATTTTGTGAAAATGAAAGAAAAAAATTAAAATTAAAATTAAAATTCTGAAAAAAAATTAAAAAGGAGTTTTCAAAAAAAAATGTCTGAACTGAGTAGAATATAGTTTTTGGATTGAGACTGACAACATTACCACACGACGTGTCAAAATTGATGTGTGTAGTACTTTGTTATGTGTATGGTGTGTAAAAGAAAAGCAAGATGAGAGTAATAATAAGAATTGAATTCTGTAATGAGATAGGGTTATTTAAATTAGGGAACAATTGTATAAAAACATAAAATAAGTAAGAGAAACTACTTCTGGAAGGAAAAAATGGAAGGAATTTCAGAAAGAAAAAAATATTTAGAACTAGCAAAAGGAAATGAATAATGCTAATTTAAAATAAACTAAGTTAAAGATCTTTATTAGCATACTCTGTATATTACATGAAAATGCTAGAGTCAGTTTATTAAACAGATATATATTTTTTTGCTTTTAATATAGTAATAATGTAATAATAAAAGTATTAATTAGGTAGTCATTTGATCAAATCTTATAATTAAACTGAATCAAAAACATATAATAAACTGAGTTGATTCAATTCGTGGAGAAGTTATACAGTAATACAAATCATAAAAGATATCAAATTCAGTTTCTAAAATGATAAGCATTACACTGCTTATTATTACAGAACTGCTTAAATTTTTTCTTATGAAATATTGTTTTTACTGTATAGCATTTTAGTAATAAACATTTATAACAAATATAACTATCTAATATTATCTATTTTTTTATTTTTATACTTTTAATTCTTTCACTTTTATATAATCTTCAAAATGAATAACACCAACACCAACAACTATAATGAAAATAACAATCATGTTTACAATGATGATCATGAAGCAAATGTCAAGAGTGAGATTACAATCATACATAAAAAGCTTTACAAAACTTTCCAACATAGCTATGATTTTGAAATTAATGAATATACTCTGTTCAGAGCTTGAGATTTCTCACATGACACAAATGAGAGAACATGCTTTGTTTATGTTCACGCTTTTCTCTCAAGTTTATATTACAACAAAGCTGGTTAAGAGTTCTTGAGCCACAGACAAATTCTAGTACACTTGCTACTTGTGATCACTACTTCATTTCGTAGAACAATGTGGTATCCACAACAACTTGAATGGAGATATGAACCATTGGTAGACCTATCGTCACTCTTACCTTCACAATGGAACTGGTGTCAACAGCTTCCAGGCTCATTACAGAGTCAACAGAGAGACATTTAATATAATTGTAAATGTTCTCAAAGAAGACTCTGAGTATAAGACATCAGAAGAAAGAAACGAGGTTAGCCATTCTTTGTGAAAACAGGTTGCTGTTGTGCTTTGGCATCTCAGTAATATGCACTTTGGGTACAGAATGGCTTCAGAACTTCTCAGTGTCAGTCAAGAATCCTACAACTGGTTTACAAATGGATTTGTAAATAGTATCATCCAAAGCTTTATGAAGACCGCAATAAGATGGCCAAAAACACTTCAGGAAAGCCAGAAAATTATGGAGAGATTTGCAGTTCCTTCAGTCTGGTCAGAACATCAGTATTTGAACAACTATATTGTAAATGAGTATTGACTACTGCTGTAATTGAGAATAAGTCTGAAGGAAATAATATAAGGCCTCAGCTATTCCAGTCAAAGGTGTCTACCGATTACTTTATTATTTAACACACAGGTTTAGCATACATGATAGTGATTATATTTCATATGATGATATCATCATAATATGAGATACATCAGTGGATTATTATAAGCATAATTATAACTCATAAACACATTTACTTTCAATGTTAATACTTCATTGGGACTACACACATTTATATAATTAATCATACATTAATTATCCTAAGATCACGTTGCTCTGATTAAGACTCAGATAGAATCGATTACCTGACCCCAGTCATATAATTTTCCCAATCCAAAAGAATATAAATAGCAGTAGTAGTTCAGTGTAGAAACCTGGTTAAACTTTGATATAAAATCCTTTCTCAATAAACAAAACCTACACAAGTTCTCACGAATCTTCATTCCTAATCTCAAATTTTCAATTCTTCCTCTTAAAAACTTCTTCAACTTCAACCATCACAACAAAGAAAAAAATAGTATTATTGATCAATCTCAATAGACTTGACTTAATGTACTTGGATAATCAAACAAGTAAAATATCAATAGCGTTAAATATTAAGAGAATTTGTTGTTAGAAAATAAAACAAAGAAAAATCAATGTTTATTAAATACAAGTATTATAATATTTATAGCTTTGCAATTGACTTGTTGAATAATTAAATAAATAAAATTATTGAAAAATATAATAAAAATTTATATAATTAACAATCTATTAAATGCGATTTGTTCTTTACTATTATTAAGTGCAAATAAAATAAAATAATTTTTAAGTCATAAACATGAAGATAATTATACTTGCAAAGAAAATATAATAAAAATAATATTAATTCTAAGTTGATATGTTCAGTTAAATATAATGAGAAAATAAGATAAGATGTATGATTACATAAAGTTATTTTTGACAGGATGATATCTTTTCGTTATACTTATTGCTGTTTTGCTATACAAATACAAAAATTGCTTTCTATCCAGCCTCAGCTGCCATCAGAAAATAAAAAAAAATAATAGAATATAATTTATCTAGAATTACAAAGAATTCTGCAACATCACCGCACTGCTGGACAAAGGAGATTCTGTTTACCGTGGATAATTAAACACATTTTATATTAAAAATAATTGTGGTTTCGTGATGTAATGGTTAGCATCTGAGATTCTGATTCTCATTATCCGAGTTCAAATCTCGGCGAGACCTTTTTTGCTTCAAACAACAGTTGTTGTGTGTCGCTCCTGATCTGGGTTAATCTTCCTTTTACTGGTTTTATTCATTCAATTGGCACCCATTTCCATCTAATTAGCTGTCAGAGTTGATATCGGCAATCAAAATCAGAATGCACAAGCAACCAATAATGATTGGCTTTTAGGGTAAAAGATCTTGTCATTGCCAATTGTTCTTTTGTATATGCTTTAGATGTTTAAAATAGTGAATATACTTGTAGAAGATATTACTGCACTATGGGAAAAAGTGGTCTTTTTGGTGGTATTTTAGATGGTATTTTAGGAGGTGATTTTGGTAAAACCAGCAAAAATAACACTTCTCTTTTTAGAAATATATTTAAATCTCCATTGACTGATGGATGTTAGATTCTCTTTACAACCCGACACTGGAAAAATAAAAAAAATACTATAGCTTTAAGTAACGCAAAAGATAGTGGAAATGTCAGGGTTTTTTTTCAGCTCAGCCGTTTTTTTTATTTAAGTTGGGGGTGTATTTTTGACGTATTCTATTGGTTTAGATAGACAATAAAAAATTCATATTTTTTTGGCTTGCTATAAAATCACATCAAATAAAGTATTTATAGTACTTGTTTCTTTTTTGGCGTTCTATATGGAGTTTACGGAGTTAGAAAGCCTAAGAAAAAGGGGGAAATCCATAACAATGTAAACAATGATTTTGTAACAATTTTATATGCGGAGTTTGTTATAATTTTAAGCAGTGAAAGTTTGTAAGAATTTTACTAGTAAAAATGTAAACACTTTAACCACGTGACGCTTTTGATTCTTCTTTATAGCTTACTAAGCATATTATACTTTCTTCTTACTCTTACTTTTACTCTTATATTATATTATTATAAAGTACAAAATGCCTAGACACACTGTTACCTCTGAAGAAAGGGCTGAAAGAAGACAAAGATACAAGAGAGAATACCAGCATAATTGTTGGCAATCATTGCAAATAGAAACATCAGAAACAGAAACACAACAACGGAATTCAATGTCTCAAGCAGAGTATATGCGAGAGTATTGGCAGAATTGCCTGCAAACTGTGGAGATGAAAGTGATACCAACAGTAGAAGTAGAGAATATTAATACTTCTCGTGCAGAATATATGCGAGAATATTGACGCAGGCACCAACAAATAACTGAAATAGAAGTAGTTGAGACAGTAGAAGCAGAGAATATTAGTAATTCTCGTGCAGAGTATATGTGGGAGTATCGACGCAGATGCCCACTTACAGCTGAAATAGAAGTAGTTCAGGCAGAAGTAGTAAGAGCACAAGTAATTCAAGCAGAAGTAGTGGGAACAGAAATAGTGGGAACAGAAGTAGTGGAGACAGAAGCGGCAGAGACAGAAGAGGAGAACCATAATTCTCGAGCAGAATATATGCGTGAGTATAGGTATAGTAGACAAAGTAGAGCTGTTGAAGAGAATGAGTGAGTAGTAAGAAGGCATAGACTGAATGACGTTGGCACAAATAATTGGAGTAGTATACAAAGAAAGTATGAATCAATAATCAGAAAGGATCCTACATGCATATGCGGATATTGTGAAGGCCTTTTCTTTCAAAAAGATATATCTTCAGTAAAAAGAACCGCTCTTACAGGCAATTGGGGTTGTTCAGAAGATATTGTTGAAAAAACCTTTTGGGCAATTGACAATCATAAGATACCAAGCACTTTCGTTGGTGAAGATATTATAGACAATATTCCACTATGTTCTACCTGTATAACATCACTTAAGAAAAAAACACTTCCAACTCTTGCTCTCTCTAATGGTCTCCACTTTCCTGATCATGTCGTTTGTCTAGACGACCTGACAAGATTAGAAGAAAGACTTGTTGCACCTTGACACGTTTTCCAGTCTATATGGACACACAAAGGACTAACTGAGCAGTATAGAAGTAAAGGCGGTATTATCAACGTACCTGTTAATGTTGATACAATGGTTTCATTACTTCCTTGTAATCTTGACGACTCAAATACAATTCACTTGAGTTTAGCTCGTAGGATGCGTTATATCAAAGACTATATCAGAGGAAATTTAAGTCCTGCTAAAGTTTGGAGAGCAGCACTATTTCTACAGTCAACAACACTCTATCAAGAGTATAATATCTCCTTGAGTGATAATTGGGTACAAGAGGTTGCCAATAATGATACTGAAAACGTAGAAGAGGTTGATAGGGTTGAAGACTTTGAAGGAAATGAAGAAAGTAGTACCGAACACGAATCAATAAACTCTAGTGAGCAGGAAACGGCTATAGTTTCAGATCATGAAGCTCTCAGACTTTAGCCTGGAGATGGAAGAATCCCTTTGTCTATTTTGACTGATAAAGACAGTGACTTTTAGGCTTTTTCTCAAATCTTCTGTGACCAGCAATTATCTACTGATACTCTGACTTACTCTTTCCTGACAAAGTCCATTGCAAGGAGATTTGATTGTAGAACAGCACAAAGAGTAGAGTATATACTGTATATGGACAGAAAAAATCAAATAATCAGAATGTACCATAACCTAAATACAGTTCTCTGGAAGAAAACAAAACTCTTCAACAATGTACCATACATTGCATCCGACCTCTTAAATAATGACAGTATTGATGGATTACTCAGTAAAGACCAGGCTTATAAGACATTTAGTGGTATCCGTTGTACTGCAGAATATTAGAAAAATGAGAAGAAAAATCTTTTGGCAATAGTTAGACAATTTGGTATCCCAACAATTTTTGTAACTTTATCTGCAGTAGAAGCAAGTTGGCCTGAGCTATTATGCATTTTAAAACTTGTAACTGATAGAGTTGCTATTACAGAAGATCAGACAAAGCAAATGACATATGATGAAAAAGCCAAACTGATTCAGCAAGACCCAATAACATGTGCACAATACTTTGACTACCGATTTAGACAGCTGAAGAAAACATGGAAAGCACCATATGGGCCTTTTGGAAATCATTCCATTAATGAATATTACTTCCAAATAGAATTCCAGCATAGAGGCTCACCTCATGTTCATATGCTTGTATGGCTTAAGGGCGCTCCCAAGTACGAACCTGACCAATGGACAAACGAATCTGTTCATAAGGATATGAAAAGAAAAATCTGTAAATTTGTTGATAGTATGATTACTTGTAAGAGACAATGGGGTGAAATACCGCATCATCAACAGGAATATTGCTGTAACGAGAACACCTGGAAAGAATTGCTGAAAAGGCAATGTCATATGCACACATTTACTTGCCAAAGAAAAAGAAACAATATTACAATTTGCAGATTTAATATTCCATTTTATTCTATGGACAAAACTTGGATATTATGCCCAATAACTGAAAACGAAGGTCTATCAGAAACTATGATTACTAAATTAAAGCAAAATATGACTCGCATCAAAGGATATCTCCAAGAACATTATGAAGCTCTTCAAACGTCAGCCATGAGTTTTGATGATTTCTTAATAGCTGTTGATATCACATCTATTGATGAATACATACTGTCTATTTGCAACACTCTTAAAATGAACAAAATCATGATAAAACGACAACCGAATGAAGTCATGATAAATAATTATAACAAAAAAAATTTCAGTATGTTCAGATCAAATATGGATATTCAATTCATTCTCGATCCATATGCTTGCTGCGCATATGTAGTTGACTATATAAACAAGGCTGATAGAGGCTTAAGTAAGACGCTTGAAGAAATTTACAATAAGCACAAAGATGACAGTAGCTCAACATCTTTTAATATGATGAGGTCACTTGCTGCAACCTATTACAATGCTAGTGAGATATCTGCTCAAGAAGCAGTATACAACTTACTACGAATTCGAATGTCAGAAGCGAGCACAGCTACAGTATTTATACCAACAAGCAGACCAGAAAACTGACTTCACATATTAAAGAAGCAATCCAAACTTGTAGCAATGGATCCCAATTCTACCAGGATTAATTAAGCATTACATTTGTAGGCCCCAAGATTTGAAGAATTTGACCTTGGCACAGTTTGCTGCTTATTTTGAGTTTTCAAAAAAGCAACCATCAAGAAATACTACAACTAATTATATTGATCACAATGACATAAATGATGATACTTATTATGAGCTCATAGAAGACCAAGAAGATCATATTCAACAGAATAATAACAAAAACACGCTTTATGGAGAGCCAGGCCAAGTGTATTGTCTTTTAGAAAACCAAGACTACATTAAAAAAAGAACTAAGCCGCATGTCCTACGTTACTACAACTTTAATATTGATCAAGATGCTGACGAGTACTTTCGTTGCTTATTGATGCTGTTCAAAAGTTGGAGAAATGAAGAAGAAGACCTTTTAAGTATCAACTGCAAGGAAGTTTTTCTAGAGAATTCTGAGACTATTCTGCTAGCAAAAAAAGAATTTTGTCAGGTTGATGATGATGTACTAGAAGGTTATTTTGAAACGGCTTCACTTGAACATAGTAACATGGATACAGAAAGAGAAGATGAACCCATTGGAAACACAGATACCCTGGCCCCACCTATTGCTGAAAACGATTTCAGACGTTACACGCTAGATATTGATGACAATGAAGAAGGAGAGTATCACAGAACAACAGATTTAACAATCGAATTAAATTCAAATGGAGCTACACAGAACAATCGATTAACCTACCTTGAAAAAATCAATATTCCAAAGTGGTTAAATAATACTGAATATCAAGAGCTTTTATCAATGCTGAACTTGCAGCAGAGACAATACTTGTACCATGTTACTGATCATATTCGTAACAGCAACAGCTCTATATCTGATCAACAACATACACCATTTTATTATTTTGTAACAGGAGGATCCGGCACTGGAAAAAGTCTATTGATAAAAGCACTTTATCAAAGTCTTGTCCATGAGTTTGACAAAACAAGAGAAAGAGATATGAGCACACCATCCATACTTCTTTGTGCTCCAACGGGAAAGGCTGCTTTCAACATATCTGCTCAAACTTTGCACAATGCCTTCCATCTTCCTGTCACACAACGTGGAAGAGAAGGTCTTTCCTCACTCTCATCTGACGTCACCCATTCAATGGGTGTTGCACTTGCAGACCTGAAAGTGGTTATTATTGACAAAATCAGTATGGTAGGAGAGACACTATTTGGATAGGTTGATCAAAGACTTTGAGATATTTTTGATAGATCAGTTCCTTTTGGTGGAAAATCAGTTATTGTATTTGGTGACTTCCTACAACTTCCACCAGTTGGGGACACACCACTTTACAGCACCAGCCATGCAAGAGATACAAATCCATTTGTATCCTTATTTGGGTACAAGATCTGGGATTTGTTTAAAGTTCATAAATTAACGGAGATAATGCAACAAAGAGACGATGTTCCATTTGCAGTAGCCTTAAACAACATGACAATTGGGTCAATGACTGAAGGCGATATTCATATCCTCCAAAGTCGAGTGGCTTCAATAACTCCTGAAGATGCAATGGAAATTAGTACTGGCAGAAGAACATTACCTTCAAGCCTTGTAGCTCAAGAAAACAATTTATCTGAAAGCAATAACCAAAAGCCGATATATCTGTTTATCACAAATGCATACGTTCAGCAAACAAACCAGCACATACTTACCAGCTTGAATACTGAAGGTGCAATCTCCAAATACTTTGACCGAGTAACTGGACATTGCAGGGATAGCACTGCTATTCAAAGACTCATACATTCTGCTAATGATCATGCAAAGCAATCCGATGTTCAGGGTCTGATAAAAACGCTTTTGCTAAAAATAAGTGGAAAATATATGATGACTGCAAACCTAGATACAGCAGATGGACTTGTCAATGGTGCAACTGGAATCTTGAAGAGGATTGATTATGGCCAAAATATTGTACCAGACAGCACTGCCTCTGAAACATCTACTTCTACAGTTTTAAGAAAGCCATTAAGATTGTGGATTAGGTTTGATGATGAAAGAAGTGGGAAGCAGTTGAGGAGACAGCAACAAAGAATTCGATGTAGTCTTGGGATTTCAGACGATCTGACAATGATAGAACCACACTGTAACATAATTTGCAGAAATATCAAAAGTCAGATACATCTAACCCGTACACAATTCCCAGTTGTTCCAGCTGAAGCACTCACTGTACACAAGTCACAGGGAGGCACATATAAATCAGTTGTTGTATTTGACCATGGATCACACAGAATGTCTCGATCACTCCTATATGTTGCATGTTCTAGAGCTACTTCTGCAGAAGGTTTAAAGTTAATATGCAAGGGTAACAGATTTGTTCTGCTCAGACCAATAGCAGAAGATCGAAACAATCAATTGAAAAATGAGCTAATTAGACAGCAGACAATACAGTTGGGATTATCATTTAGCCAACTACAAAAGCAAGAAACAAGTGATTATATACAGCTAATTTCACATAATGTGCAAAGCTTGAGGGCACATATAAACCAGATAACCAGCGATCAAGTATACTTAACATATGATATTATTCTTTGCAATGAAACTTGGACACTGCCTAATAATGAAGAATATGATATTCCAAACTTCACCATGATATCTCGCATAGATAGCCATTCAACCAATGCACGAGTTTCTGGTTCTTGCTGCTATATTTGTAGCTCTCTTTTACCTAGTACGAACAACTCAAACGACGATTCTTTGGTTTATACAACCAGTTCCAGAATGTTCATTGATGAAGCAGGTGGATCAACAAGCATATCATTATTTATATTAAGCAGCAACTTATATTGCAGCATATATATATCCCCACTATGCCAACTAAATACCTTGATGGAAGCACTAGAATTTGTTGTTAGTCATACGTATATGCATATAACCATTGCTGGTGACTTTAATGTTGATTTCACGAAAGAATCGATCAAGAAAACGACATTACTTCAATTTATGAATAACAGAAATATGACTACTACGCTCCCTAACACTATTCAATCAACAACAAGCCAGAATACTCTCATTGACAACATCTTTTCAACTATGCCAGTGCTGGATTCAGGAAGATACATATCTTTGACCAGTTACCATTCTCCTTTGTGGGCAAAATTTATGTAAATTATGCTAATTATTTTATACTATTCTTTATGCTTTTATTTTTTACTTATTTACGTAATTATATTTACAAGCCTACTTCTCTATGTTTTCTGTTCTCTATGCTTCATGTTTTTTTATACAAATAAAACCAAAATAAAGTCACACAAGAAAAAAGAGAAAACCGAGTATATCGGAATATAGAACGCCTTACTTGATATAGACTTTGGTCTAAGCCGAGATGATTTTTTTTATTCATCTCTTAGTAAATTTACCATAGTAAATTTCTCTTTAGTTAAATTATTTACTTTAGTAAACATTTTTCTTTCCGTAGTTAACTCTTTAGAATTAGTATTATTTACTTCTCTTCTTTTAGTTTAACTATTTTTCTAATCATTCAAATTATTTATATTCTTATCTTAGTGTTAGTTTTTCTTTTAATTTCTTTAACTAGTCTATTTGGTAATAAAGAGACTATTTTCTTATCCCCAATTTATTTAATATCGAACACAATTCTTCAATTACTCTTTTTAATTCCTCTTCTTAAATACATTTATCTTTTCTTGTACATCTCATACATACAACCAAATACTACGCACAACAATTTTATCAGATTGTGCTAAACATTCAAAACAATGACCCAGTAATATAAAAACAGGTAAAAAAGTATACTTGATAATAAATGCTACAAAAAATATCCTATAATAATATTTAAAATATCTCTAATAGCAGACTTAAATATAATATAATGAGGTAGACTGGTTGTTCCCATTGGGACAGCTTAAAAAGCAATAACTATTCTATGAAAAGAATGAAAACCCCGTTTGTATAAGTTTATTTCAATATTTTATTCTTGTAAAGATTTTGTATTAAAGAAAAAATCGAAAATGATTTATACAAAAATTGAAAACTTTGATTAAAGCAAAATGGCAATAATAGTACTCTCGTGGTGTAATTTCTTTCTTTTTATAATTTATATATACTTATCTTCTAATATCTATGATAGCACTTCTTCCTAAAGTCTCTTATATGCTTTCTATACCATTATCAATTTTAGATAATCACTATCTATTTATACTATCTGTTTATTCTGTTGATTTATACTATCCGTTTATGTTACCTGTTTATGTTTCCTGTTTTTTCTATCCATTTATTCTATCTGTTTATTCTATTCATTTATTTTACTCGTTTATTTTATCTACTTGTCTAAATTTTTGAAAGCCTTTCAAATTTCTATAGTTGTCTTGATAGCAAGAAGTTTTCTTGTATAAATTCAATTGCTATATGGTGAGTTATTTAATCTCTAAATTTATTCACTTGTCTCTATTGTTTACTTTAATTGGGCATACAATTACAATTGTGAATTATATGTGTTAAATTCAGATATTCCCTTCATATTTAAATATTTACTTGTCTCTATTATTAATTTCAATTGGGCACACAATTATGATTGTAGATTACATATATGAGAATAATTTATATACTGGTTTTATCCATTCAATTGGCGCCCATTTCTATCTAATTAGCATCCGTTTCCATCTAATTAGAACCCATTGACATCTGATTGGCTTCCATAGAAATTGAACTTGCGTCCATTGCCAACTGAATTTGCTCCCATTGCCATCTGAATTTGCTCCCCCCCTTTTACTATTGGCGGAAGGGTACATGGCACTCAATTTTTTTATCCTTACGCCTTACAATTTTTTTTATATAACCGTAGTATTTTTTTTTGTAAACGTTGTATTTTTTTTATATAACCGTAGTATTTTTTTTTGTAAACGTCGTACTTTTTTTTTGTAAACGTCGTATTTTTTTTTGTAAACGTCGAATTTTTTTTATATAACCGTAGTATTTTTTTTTGTAAACGTCGTATTTTTTTGGCATAAAACATGGATATTTTTATTAGGCATAATTAGTTGATAGAGAAATAGAACACATAATAAGAAGTAAGATATAATGAAATACAAAGTAATAAAAAAAGAAAAGCATAAAGCAGTAAAATAAATAAAAAAAGAGGGACATAAAGTGGTAAAAAAAATAAGAAAAAGAGGGACATAAAGTGGTAAAAAAAAATAAGAAAAAGAGGGATATAAAGTAGTAAAAAAAAAATAAGAAAAAGAGGGACATAAAGTAGTAAAAAATAAAAATAAAATAAAAAAAGACATAGAGTGTAAAGAGCTTAAATAGACATAAAAGACATACTTAAAGCTTTCGCTCTCTGTTCAAACAGCGAGGAAAGAATGAAATGGCATGGTTAATCCAACCCAAACAGTCCGAAAGGGTGACAGTCTTAGCTGATTCTGTAATCCTTAAGATGAGCCCGTCTGACTCTGTAATCTCTTCTCTGCGGACACCAAACTTGATCTTGGACCACATTTCCTCAATTGGATTCAGGAAAGGTGAATACACAGGAAGATATGCACACTTGTACCCACGGGAAGAAATAAAGTCTTTCACCTCATCGGCCTTATGGATAGGAGCGTTATCCATGATGAGATAACGTCCTTGCATACCCTGGCTGTCCAGAACGTCCATTGTATGACTAAGAAAGTCGAGGTAGTGCTGGGTTCTGGTGCCAATTCGACCGTTCACCTCAACGTTGGTGTAGATGTCCAACTTTCTCTTCTTCTTGGTTGCAACTGCAGTGGGTTTCTTCAACGAGAGGCTGACGATCCCTCTCTCGCACATTGCACCAAGGATGGTGATGGACACACCTCTCTGCGTCGGGACAGTTGTCTTTGCTGGGGTGCCACTGACGGAACGGCCAAAAGTTCTCTTGATGCGCATGTTGAAGCCTGCTTCATCGATGAACACACAGTTCGACAGATAGTTGAAATCCGCAAGTTGTTGCCACTCCAAAATGCGGTCTCGTCTCATCTCAATTGTGTTGGCGTCGTCTCTCTTCTCAGGCAGCTTCTCCAACTTCTTCATCGTCAGGGCACACTTCTTCACCAAGTGCTTCTGGATTGCTGATTTGGTAATCTGCAGCCCAGAGAACTCTTCCATGACAGCTATCCTTGCTTGTTCCAAGGTAGCATCTGGTTTATTTTCGAAAAACTTCAAAAAAGCAGAGTGCGCCTGGAACAACTTTTGGTTGCCATGTTTTCGTTCTTTAGGCGCAGAAACCTCCTCAACCTCCATCGTCTCCAGCCCATTGGACTCATCAGTCTCCACTGTGGCAGCATCAAAATCGGCCTGGATCTTCTCTCTGGCCAGCCTGACATAGTTCTGGGCAGTCCGGACATTGATCCCCGTTTCCCTGGCAGCGGCAGCAGCAGTCTGGTTTTCCGAGAAAACCAAGGAGAAGAGCTTGTTCACCTGGTTTTGGTTGTACTTTCGGTACGAACCTCGACCTATGCTTTCTGCAGTGGGAACAGAATCAGGATCGACCTTCTCCGGCAGATTCGTCTTCGGCTTCTGTGCAACAATTGTCTTGGTTGTGGCCTCGTTGACTTCGGTTGGCAGGAAACTTTTGAGACTGAGGAGGTTTGTGACTGCTGGGTTTCCAGCCGAGGTACGGGTCCATTCCATATCGGCATGGTTGACAAAGACATCTGTCACAGATCGGAGTACAACTTCTCCATGCATTTCGTCGACAATCTCTTGGTTGAAATCGCACAAGGGGTCGAAAGCAATTCCAGAAAACTGGGTTTGGTCTGCAGAACCGCTGTGACTGACCATTTCACAGTGCTTGTCCATAACAAATTCGAGGGAGTTGTTGGAAGTAGGCATTTTTTTTTGAAAATAAAAAGGGTGTTAAAATCGAGGAAGAAAGATAACTGAGAAACTTTTATTAAGACACTGGGGTATATATACCAAAAAAAAATATATTTTAATAACTTAAACGTTTCTACCAAGGTATAGTCTTGTCCTGTTGTCTTAATATATTTGGATAAAGAACGTGTTGAAGAATAATGAATGTTTACATATTAAGCTTCTTCACACTTTTAAGAACATTTATTTTATTAGCCGATTTACAGTGCTACCAGAGCCTTTATGGTGTCCTGTCCTCTGTCTCGAAGGAAGGGGTGGGATTTCTCCTCATGGGTTTGCCCAACCAAAAAAAAAATAAAAAAAATAAAAAAAAAAAAAATAAAAAAAAAAGAAAGTTTTTTTTTGTATAGAGCCAAGGAAAAGCTCGAAATTCAGTTATTGAGATTTTCAGTTTTTCAGAAATTTCTGCGGTTAGATACCATTTTATTTTCAGTTATTAAGATTTTCAGTTTTTCAGTTATTGAGACTTTCATTTTTTCAGTTATTGAGACTTTCAGTTTTTCAGTTTTTCAGTTTTTCAGAAATTTCTTGCAGTAAGATATCATTTTATTTTCAGTTATTGAGACTTTCAGTTTTTCAGAAATTATTTGCGAAAAAATGGTTATGTATATTATAAAAATTTATGAATAAAAATGCTAGTTATACTATTTGGAGAATTATTTTTAAAATTGCTATTACATTTTTCTTTTTTTTATTTCTCTTTTTTTTTCTTTTTTTTATTTCTATTTTTTTTATTTCTTTTTTTTTTATTTCTTTTTTTTTCTTTTTTTTTATTTCTTTTTTTTATTTTTTTTTTAATTTTTTTTTTATTTCTTTTTTTTTTTATTTTTTTATTTTTTTTTTATTTCTTTTTTTTATTTTTTTTATTTTTTCATCTCTTTTTTTTTTCATCTCTTTTTTTATTTCTTTTTTTTGTCATGAGCTTGTGCTATTTTTTGTTACTGTTTTTGTGTGTGTAATATTTGGGTTTTTTTTAGTATTTTGTATCATGAGGGTTTCCAAAATTGAGATCGGGTAGTATTGTGAGCAAAGCATAATTCTTGGACCGCTTTCAGTTGTTTAACAGATTGTTGGACATTTACTTGTTTCGAGTGCAGATTACAAAGAGTTGTTGAGTTTGATATTAAGAAGATCAGGATTCTGACATTGTAAAATGGTTGGAGCAGGTGCTGAATAAATATAGCATTTTTGGATTCTTTTTTGTAATGGTATTAGATGCTTGTGTAGGACCAGGTTCATAAGAAATACAATTGCTGTGGTAGTCAATCAGATTACTGGATATTTGAGATAAAAATTGGCAAGTTTTTGTGTGGTCGGTAGAGTGAATTCTACTGTTGGATTTCGAAAAAGTATAGTCGGTGGAATGCACTTAAAAGCATTATGAATATGTGTAGACTGGTTCCTATCGTACAGGTAGATGTTTGATCTTGTAGTTTCTTTGTAGGTGGAGGGTTGAATCGTCACGTTTTCTTTTCAGATTTATAGCTTTTGTTCAAAATACTATAGATTATTTAGAGATTAATATCAATGACTCCGAGGTATAGGCTTTATTTACATACAGAAACATAATGTGATCTGGAAATAATAAAAAAATCCATGAGGTGTAGAGCTTTAGGCAGTGTTTTCATTGTCAGAGTAATATTTAGTTGTTGAAGTGAGCATGAGAATGAGATTCATTGCTGATTTAAGAAGAGAAATAAACAGTTTTGGTATATAAACACCAAATGGAAAGAGAGAGAATTATGATATCTCTTTTAAAAAAGAATGTTTATAATAAATTTATGGCTGCGGGTAATATATTGTCCTATTTATTTTTTATCTCCTTGAGTTCAATTTGTACTACTTTATTTAGTGGACCTTGGAATATTATTTTTTGATATAAAAAGCTGAAAATATAATGACTAATACTATTTAACAACAACTCAATCTTCTTTACATCTATTCTTGCTGCTTCAACTTGTGTTCTGATTTTTATCTTGCATCTTAAGTAATTACTATTTAATTATAACTGCTATGTGCTAGATATAACTATATTTATATAAAATATGTCACTTTAACATATCTTCCTATTTCTTTATTTTTTCACCTTTTATTATCAGAAAACCCTACAATGTTACACGAAAAACTTGAAGAATATAACAGTGCCTTTGAAAAAATCATGGAAGAGCTTGAAGAGCCTGAAATGCCAGAAGATCCAAAAAGTTCTGCCCTGTCAACAACAGACGAAACCCCCAAAAAAAGTAGAGGGCAATATCAAAAGCCTATGGATAAAGATATAAAAAAGCTTGTTTATCTCTACTTCATAAGGGGATTAACTATCGAAAAAGCCAGCAAGATAGTAAATATGAAACAAACAACTGCTGGTGGCTATATTTTGAAGTGGAGAAAGTCTCCAGTTGTTTTTTTCATTAAAAACAACAAGGAGGCTACAAGTGACGAAAAAATGAATCTTTTATTCGAAACTTACTCTGCAATAAAGAAAGCATACAAATAATATCATTGTATTTTCAATTTTAACATAATTATTATAATGAGATACTTGCTTTATTATCTTATAACTGCAGTAAGGTATTTAACTTTAACAAAGTAATCTGGAGAAAAGTTTGCATATTCTGTTAGTTCTCTCTATAGATATTTTCTATGACGTATCTTTGTAGAAAGATCTACATATATTGAAGTGCTATTACATTAGGCGTTTGGCACTTATATAAAAAAATATGGCAGTTATATAAAAAAAATACGACGTTTACAAAAAAAAATACTACGGTTATATAAAAAAAATACAATGTTTACAAAAAAAAATACTACGGTTATATAAAAAAAATTGTAAGGCGTAAGGATAAAAAAATTGAGTGCCATGTACCCTTCCGCCAATAGTAAAAGGGGGGGAGCAAATTCAGATGGCAATGGGAGCAAATTCAGTTGGCAATGGATGCAAATTCAATTTCTATGGAAACCAATCAGATGTCAATAGGTTCTAATTAGATGGAAATAGATGCAAATTAGATGGAAATGGGCGCCAATTGAATGGATAAAACCAGTATTATCAATATTTTTATATTTTTACAATCAATTTTTTTTAAAACATTTAACAAATATCAAATCTGACCCCCCAAAAAAATACATGTAACATGCAAAACCAATTTTTTGGTGATGTTGTATATGTTTTCAGTGATGTTGTATATATTTTCAGTGACATTGTGTACATTTTCAGTTTTGATTTTCTAGCTTGTCTTGCTAGCATAAATCTAGCTTATCTGTACTGTTCTTCTAAAATTATTAATCATATTAGTGATTTAATTAATAAAAATCTAATTGATTTTAAAGTTTTCCTCTATTTTTTTACAAACACATGCTCTTATACATCTGTATATTGATAATTTTTTTAAAAATAACTCTCATACAATGCCTTCTATAATCTCCATCAATGCTTGCCAATGTGAATCAAAAACGTATTGCAGAATGTTTCATTGTAATTGTCCTCTCAAGATAAGGACTCTATTTAGCAAAATTTGTTTTTTTTGCGCAAGTTGTAGATCAACTAATTATAGGCAATCTACTTATACTGTTTGTCTCAAAAATTACAACAACATCATATTTGTTGATGTAAGTTATCAACAACCAATAGAAATTAACAGCATATCTTCTGATGTAGAAATTATTCAAGAAGCTGCAGTAAGAAGCGGAGATAATTGTCCAAGATATGGGTCAAGCACTCATTATCATGCAACAAATATGCAATGCTCATTTTATGTTCCAAGAAAAAATCCAACCCAAGCTGCTCAAGCATTCTCACAGTATAAAGTTGCCTGTACCATTCTTTTTTCTATTGAAAGTGTGATTGGTTCTAACATCTATCAAATTGAGAGCCCAAACTATTATCAGCATGTCTTTCTATCTAGAGAAAACAGATGTCTCTTTTGTAATGCACATATGTGCATAGATTAGCATCTTTAAGCAACTAGTGAACAAAATCCCCAGTTTGGACTGTTGTTTAAATGAAAAAACTATTATTTCTTTACGTATTGCATCTCTAAAGAAACTATTAGACTTTGTAACAAATCATAATATTTCAGATTGCCAGGCCACAAACTTCCATAAAAATATCAGAGCCTTTAAAAGTGCATTTGCATTTGCTTCAATTAAGACAGACATGGATGAAAGACTTGCAAGTAAAACAGATGATGTCTTCACATTCCATATAAATAATATCATATATCATAATATTGTTGCATTTCAATCTCAATATTCAAGAGCTGCTGGATTCTCACAGATTTATTTCTGTAACACAAATAAGCGACTTACTAGAAGAACAACACTTTTCTAGACTGAATAAAGCAACTATTAAAAAAATTCAGAATATAATAAATACTTGCAATCTATATGCTTGCACACTTATATCAGTAGCTGCAAAATTCTGTAATTAATCTTTTGTATCTCTTTAAGTAATTATTACAGCAGCCAGAGATATAGATCAATGTTATGACATCTAAAGTTCTCCAGAAGCTACAACAATAGTAATTGAGAGAAGTGTCAATAGAACTGCAGCATTCCATAATATTGTCATAAATAAGCAAATTCCAAAACACTAATCAATTAACTCAATGCATTCTACATATGCTTTTTTACACTATGTGCTCATGTTCCCATTTCGTGATGATGGCTAGAATGAAAACTTAACATGTACTTCTATAAAAACTGCTTTAATTTGCCAGAACCATCAAAACTGCCAAATAGTTCATGTCACACTTCGAGAGCACTACTCTTATCTTATAATGATTCATGATAGGACTTATCTTCACTAGTATGGCAGATTATTTGAGTAATACTTGGTAAATAGTTATGTTTAAATTGAGACAAGTTGCATTTTGTACATTGGACTTAATCAAGATAACCTTCTAACGGAGCTTTACAAAGAGATATCAGACAATGCAGATGATTTATATCAAATTAAAAAAGCAACAATTCTTCTATCATCTTTTACTGGCGGCCCACAATGTATGAAACAGATACTACAAGATGGATTGGCTTTGATTTGCACTCATGAAGTACCAACTCTTTTTATAATATTTACATGCGATTAAAAATAGTCAGAAATTGTTCAAGAGCTCAATAATCAAAAAGTATAAGATTATTCAGACCTTTGTGTTCATATATTAAATATGAAAATCAAAGAATTCATCAAGCATATAAAAGATAGTAAATGCTTTAGTAAAGTATCATCTTATATTATAACAATGGTATTCCAAAAGAGAGACCTTTCACACACATATACTTTTTATTCTTGAGAAGAGAGAGCATTCACAAACATCCAAAGATTTTGATATCTTTATCTGTGCTGATATACTTAACCCTCAAGTACATCTTCAGCTATATAATATTGTTGTAAACTCAATAATACATGATCTATATACAAGAAAGAACCCAAATGTAGCCTGTATAACAGATTTTAAGTGTAGTAAGAGTTAGCAAAAAGAATTTGTACATGAGACACATGTGATCAAAAGTGGCTATCCCATGTACCACAGACAAAACAATTGCTAACTCTTTACTCTCAATGGTGGCAGATTCATTATAAAAAATGCACATATAGTATCTCACAGCCTGAATATGTCTCTCAAATATGTCATTCATATTAATATTGAGATTTGCTCAACTAGTTATACAATAAAATATCTCTCTAAATACATTACAAAAGGCTTTGATAGAGTTCAGCTTGAAATTAGATATCAAAATACAGAAAATATAACAAATGCATAAACATCAACAAGGGCACACTGGAAAAAAGTAGAAAAATACTGACGTGTATATATGGGCAAACGGTACTGGAATAACGTGATATATCATAGTTGATATTTTTTTCCACTAGGTTTTAAGGTCATCTAGCACTGTATGTGCGAGACTTACAAACACTACAGTATATGTAGATGGGGGGTTCCGCAAGTAAGGTTTGGTAGCACTTTTGATATACTCGTTATGCTTAATAAATAAATAAAAATATTTAAAACTACGGATTTATCTCGGTATTCTTGACACAGAACAGGAAAGGTCAAAGACGGATTACATCATGTATATTGCTCCAATGGTTTATCTGTACTACACCTCACCTTTACTGACCACCTTTACTGACCACCTATACTGACAGTTCTTTAAAACCTCCAATCATCAACAGCATAAAAACACGTCTTTAAAATTATGGACCAGTAATATGTTCTTTATTTATTTGGTTTCCCGTTCTTGTTAGGTTGGTAATAGTTTATGCTTTTATTTTTATTGGAAAGAATAGAATGTTTCTAGGTTTCAAATCTAATAAAGCTATTCTATATTCTCGGCTACTTCTTGCTCGGCAAGCTTGTTATATTTGGGATGAAAAATTTTCTACAAAAAACAAATACCTGAAGAAAATGAGGTGCTCGTTACCTTTTTTTAGGGGTAAGAGCAGTACTCTTTGAGAATAGATAAAACATTAGTGATGGGAGTGCGTGCGTGTTTTATACTGCAAATTTTATGGACTAATTAATACTTACATTGGAAGTACCCAGTACAAATAGACAAAGAAATAAAACATTTACAGTAAAGCACGGGATTATGATTTCTTTGACTATAAAACGATAGGAAAGAATTAATTTTTGTGAATTGCGTGATAGAATAATTGATTTACATACCAAAGGCAAAGGATTTCTTTGCAGACCAAGATATTATCTGTAAAGTGGTAATATCGTCTCTAGTAGAGAATATACATTAATATACAGTATAAATAATATTATTGTATTTATAGAAGTAAATAAAAGGCTTACCATGGCAATGACGGTAGCATGGGATGGAAGTTCTTGAGGAATGGCACGTTCGTAAGAGGGATGTTCATCTATAATAGAAATTATATTCAGTTAGATAAATATTAAAAAGAAATAGATTAAAATAAAATAGAATATTACCGTGTCAATATCCGTGTTTGATTGTAGAGAGTATTTTTGGCGATGTGGCCTATATTAAAGAAAGAAAAAAGTCAGAATGATTGTATGGAATGATGGCATAAAGTATATTTACTAACCCTGGCTAATCCGGATGACTGTTGTGAAGATGGCGCATCAGAATGAGACAAAGAGTGAGTTTCTATGACATTAAAATATATTGTTATTTTTTAGTTATACATAAAGAAGTATATATTTCTTTTAAAACAAAGAAAGTGCCTTACCATAAAACCTTGCGAGTGTAAAGAGTGAAGAGAGAGAAACAGATAGAATACCTATGACAGACAAAAAAATTAATTCTTTTGTTCTTTGTAAAGAAGTATTTTGAACCAAAAACAATCTTACCAGAAAAATTTGCAAATATAACAAGAATTGAAAAGAGAGAGAAAAGAGGGAAATAACAAAAAACGAATAAAAAAAGTAAAAAAAAAAATCTTAAAAAAAAAAGAAAAAAGTGTGTTTAAAACAAAAGACTAAAATGATTTCATCAAGTCCCAAAGCAATATGAAAACCGATTTACATCCCAGTCATTACAAGAAGTATTAATAGAGATTCGTATATCAAATATATTTTGAATATATATAATAATCATACCTTTCATATAATACACTTTCCCTTGCTCTTACTCTCTTGCTACTTACTACACTTATACTCCCAAATCAATACACTTGTTCTAACAATTCAAGTATGTAAACTTGATACGATTTATTTTTAATTAAATTTACATAAATTTAATTGTAGAATGACAGCAATAATAATAATATAATCTGAAAATAATTATTATAACCTTTCATTTTATTATATTCTGTAGACAATGACTAACACAAGACGTGAACGTGCAATTGCCCTTCGTCCTGTTGAGATTACCAATCAGCAGCTTATGGAAATACTTTCTACTGTGAGAGCTGATATGTCTACCGTAAAAGGACAGATTGGCAATGTTGAGCAAACTCTGACCAACATGAATGGCAGAATTGGCGTTCTTGCCACCACCAGCACCGACACCATCAGTGCCATAGATAGTTTGGCCAGAACTCCCCTTGCTGCTCCTGTGAGAGCCGAACTCACTGTTGCTGCACACTGGAAAAATAGGGTAATTTCATCTATGGCGTAGGGTACTATTATTTGTGGAGTGGTAGCTTAAATTTCCATCACTTTTGTCTTTTTATTTTCGACGGCGATGATAATGCTCGGTCTGTTTTATTGGATAAAAAAACGAGTTTACTCTTTTTTGTAAAAAATGTCTGCGAGATTTCTTTTTGGGACTTGTAGCCATGTCGCAGAGTCAATAGTTGTAGGAAACTTAAGCCAAATGATATCTTTTGAGTGAGATAATAAAGCTTTTTATTGTTGTAATATTTATTTATAAGTATGATGAGGTTAATGGTCGTGATATTACTACAAATATTTTTGTTGTATATGCTCTACAGCCAATAAAATGTACATGACGACATGTTTTAACAAAAGCGTGTATTATTGTATTTTAGAATGAGGCAATCAATTACTGTTTAGAGAACTGCCCATTTTAATAACCGGAATAAACTATGTCATTTTGGAAGCTGGTATAATTTGGAAAGATATATATTAAATTGTGTTCCTGAACAATTTTCTATTCTTGTCAATTCTAAAGACTTAAAAAATAAAACACACGCACACAATATGTCAAACAACAACAACAATTCAGAATGCAAGTGCTCTAAATGCTCTTCCAATAGCATGGGATTTGTTTTGGTGTCTACCCAAACACTCAGAAGACATGCACAACAGGATATCGTGAGACAATATCAGTCAGGATCTTCTTGTAAGTTCAAATTTAAGAAAATTATTATTGAGACAATTTTAATTAAATATTTATTTTCATATAATATAGCCTCAGTTATAGAAGTAATGTCGAATGACAATGACATGGAGATTGACTTTGAAGACAATGTTGATGCCGAAGATCAAGTTGAAGGTATGCATAGTATTTTTATTAAAGTTTTATAATCATTTATAATATCTAATAATTTGATTCTTTTTTACCTAACAAAACAGCCGAAGACTTACCTCTTTTTGGCATTGATTCCTTGTTTGATTCTGAAAGCGAAGATGAGGGTGTCATTGAAGCAACCATTTTGGATATTTCTGACGATGAATCTGATGATGTTAGAGGTTAGTACAAAAAGCACATATAAATCAATAAAGTCAACAAGTATTGATTTTTTTTTCAAATAGAACACTTTTCTTCATCCAATATGCCAGTCGATCCTACTCATGCTTTCATTGCTTCTTTTGCTGCCTTCTTCATATCCAAATATGTTGTCAATTCTGGTGGTGCTGTTCTGTTAAAGTTTCTTAACGAAGTATTGGCACACTTTGGACAGTCTTTCCGTCTTCCCCTCAGTATGAGTGGTGTCAACTCTATGACCGGTCTCAGCGACGTGACTCGAGGTGTCCAGCGGTTTGTTGCATGTGGCGATTGTAACAAAGTATATGAAGAGTCCGATGTTGTTCCAGAGTGCTGTAATTTCGAGAGACTCTCTGGTAGAGAATGTGGAAACGCTCTTTTCTTTGCAACATCAAGAGCCTTGACTATCCCCAAAAAGATCTACATGTATAACTCCATAATCAAAACATTGTCTATCCTTTTTTGCCACCCTGGATTCGAAGACACCATCAACCATTGGAGAATCAGAGTGCAAGTTCCAGGCATGATGTTTGACATTTACGACAGTACGAAGTGGAACAGTCTGAAGGATAGCAATGGTTTACCGTTTGTGAATCATGAGCGCTCCATAATGCTTACCATGAACATCGATTGGTTTCAACCTTTCGATGGGGTCACTTACTCCTGTGGTGCGATATACCTTTGCATCAACAACTTGCCAAGATCGGAATGGTACAAGAAGGAGAATGTTGTTCTCGTTGGTCTCATGCCAGGGCCCAAGGAAGCAAAGACAAGTGAGATCAATCACTACCTCCGTCCCCTTGTTGCGGAACTCAACCAGTTGTATGGCGGTGTGGTGATGCCTACCGTACAGTGCCCATCTGGTGCTCTTGTCCGTGCTGCCCTTCTTCTTGTTGCCTGCGACATTCCTGCTGCCCGTAAGACTTGTGGGTTCACCTCTCATTCAAGCACATGTGCATGCAATAAGTGCAACCGACAGTTCCCTCGCCTTCCAGACTCCAATGCTGTGGACTACTCTGGGTTCGTGTTTTCTGAGTGGGTGCCTCGCACTGATGCCGAAAACCGCCGTGATGCTGAGTTGTGGAGAATGGCCAGCAGTGATGCACAGAGAAAGAGATTGGAGAGGGAAAATGGTGTCCGATAGTCAGAATTGCATGACCTGGTTTACTTTAACCTCGTGGAGTGCACTGTCATCGATCCGATGCACAACCTGTACCTCGGAACAGCAAAGAGGATAATGGAGAAATGGAGATCTTCAGGTCTCATCACAGATGCACACTTGGCCGAAATGCAGTTGGATGCTGACAAGCTTGTACTGCCAGAGGACTACACGCCATTAGGGACAAAGATCGGGCGTGGCTTCCCATTCATGAAGGCCGACGAGTGGAAGTCTTGGTGCTTGGTGTACTCTCCTGTTCTCCTGCGTGATCGTCTACCTGAAGCTCATCTCGGTAACTGGACAACGTTTGTCAATGCATGCCAGTACCTCTCAATGCCAAGCATATTCATGGCTCACCTTGATGAAGCCCATCAATCTTTGGAGGCTTTCTGCAGAGAGTGCAAGAAGTTGTATAAAGCCCCATTCCTTTCGCCAAACATGCATCTCCATCTTCATCTGCGAGAGACTGTACTGAACTTTGGCCCGGTTTATGGCTATTGGCTTTTTAGTTTCGAAAGATGCAATGGTATCTTGAAAAACTATGCGACAAATAGAAAAGACGGGTTTGAGGGAACCTATATGAAGAAGTATCTTGAAGAAGCATACCAGGGAGATCTTATTCGCCAAACTTTGCCAATAATTCGACCTGAGCATTCGGCGATCATCCTTGAGCTCACTGCATCCACTGCCAATTCCATAACCACTTCCACTTCCACTGCCAATTCCATAACCACTTCCACTTCCACTGCCACCTCAATCCAATTCGATATCAATGCTTTTCTTGATTCTCCTGAGATCAACTTTGATATCGTCAAGGGAAACGAGCCTTTGCCCCCTTCCGCACTTCCTTTAGCTCTAAAGGGGGAGATTTCCATGGATGAATCCGAGTATGAGCATTTGTTGGAATACTATCGCGAGACATACGATGATCAAACTCTTGTTCATTATCGTCAGGCTGGTCATTCCGATAATTTTGTTAACAATCGGATACAGAAGTTTGAATCAATCAATCTTCTTGGGCAAATCTACAAGAGCAAAACGAAGAATCAGCGTGGGTCGTTCATGCAAGCCTTGTTTGAGACAAGTGATGGTAGAAGTACCAAGCCATACGCGGGCCAAATTCAGTACCTCTTTGTCAATACTGCTGTAAACTCGTTTGCTGGTCATGCGAGCCAGCATGTATTTGCATATGTACAATGGTACAAGGAAGTTTTACTTCAGCCCAGAGCAGGAGAAGGAGTTGAGGTGAATGAGGTGGGGTTCGAAGATGACAGCATGAACAGCATTCTCCCAGTGCATAGAATCTGCTATCCAGTTGCAGTAGGCGAGCACCTTGGTCTAGAAGGCGAAGTTCAGATGTGTGTAGTTCCTTTGCCACGAAAAATATATATTTAGATTCAAATACAAAAATAAAACACGTATAAAAAAGAAAAATTAATTAATACAGACTAATATATATAGCTGCACGTTTATTTTTTATTATTTCTATAAATTTTTGTTTGTACTTGGCATGCTATACATGCATCTGTATACATCATGCTAATCCGTAAACATAAACAAGTAGAAAAAAGACTCTAAAATAGTTGGCAAGAAAAAAATGATTTATTTTGAAAAGCACCAATCTGGTAAAGTGACTGCCAAATTCTCGGGAATGCTCACTTCTTTCTCATAAGGGATGCGCTTTTTCAAGCTTTCTGAATTTTTCTTCAAACGGATAACAGTAAGTTCATCAATAGTACTAATAAACGTCTGGAGCTGGTTTAAAGAATAAATAGTATTAATAAAGTATTATTATTTTCTTTAAAACATAAATAGATGTTTAACATTACCTCATCAGTTCTCCAGCTGGGACGATATGCCCGCACTTTGTTATCTCCATCCGACTCGCCATCAGACATCACGTCAATAGAAAGAATATTTCCGCAATCATATCGATTCATGCCCTCATGAATAGCCTCTGTGTATGTCTGGTACGTGATAATACAACGGTCAAGAAGCTACCAAAGAGTATTGTATTAAAACATTAAATCAATAGTAAATTAACTTTATTTTAAAACTTACGGTCTTCTTTCTGTTGCGTCTTCTTCCAGCTTTATTTCTAGCCATAATCTTCTCTGCTGAGGTCCGGAAGACTCGCACTTGATTTTGGTAGTGATTCTTTATTATATTCATAATGACACTCTTTGACACATTTGTGCAACATCTTTGAGGTCTCAGGTACTTGAAGAGAGCCAGTGCAAGTGTCTTGTTGTACTTGTTGCCATATGTGCCAGTCATTGACCATGCTGATCTATTATTATTCTCAGCAACTTTGAGCGGGTCTGTGCTAACAAAGTTCGGTTTCTTGATGTAACTATTGATAAGTTGCTATAAAAACAGTATTAGATATATTAATCAGTAATGTTATTATTATCAATTTACTTACAGAAATCAAGGGATAATGTTTCGCTCCAAGGTCAAGATCATCATCCATGGAAGAAAAAGAATCCGCTGGTACAGCAGAAGGCATCACGGAATTTTGGCTGGTCACTGCCTTTTTTATTTCAGCATTTTCAGTCATGAGCTGAAGGACCGAGTTCTTCAAAAATTCATTTGTCTTGTTGGACAAATCCAGGCCATTCTTCAAATGAGTTATTGCATCAGTCACTCCTTTTGCATTTTCTTGCAAGGATTGCATCGACACATTGTTGGCTGCCAACAAGGTAAGGACGTGATCCATTGGGGTCACAGCGACTTGAACTTCAGGGGCTGTGTCAACTGCTACTTCTGGAGTTGGTGTATCAATTGGAGCAACAACACCTGCAATTGTGCTATTAAGAACAGCATTCATGCGTAGGTTGGGTCGGCGGGGAGCAGTAGGAATACGCTTTGTCATTTTCTGTTAATAAAATAAATATTAATAATTTTCAACTAATATTATACAATTCACTACACTTGTTATATCATATTTAAAATTCACATACTAGTAAAGAGGATAAGCGGTGCAGATTAACTCTCTACCTTTCATTTGATATTTAAGCACATCTCCCAACCGCTTGATCCACATTTAGACAACTTCTTTTCTAACTCAATGAGGCACAAAGTAGTATTTCAAGATGACGGTGGTCATCTTCTTTTGGAGTATTACTTTTTACAGCCCGCATTTTGTCAGGGTCAAACTGGATTTTAAGACAAGTCTTTTTTTTTTCCTTTTTTTTCTTTTAATAACATTTATTATTGATATTTTCTTTGTTTCTCTTTTGCTTATGTTTTTACAATTTCACTTATAATTTTTTCTTTCTTTTATAGCTCAATACCAAATATGTGTCTCTTTGTTTGGCTATACTCTGTCTGATATATCAAGGTAAGATATCATTATCTTACAGATCTTTGTTACTCATCATATTGTTTGTCTAGCCATTGCTACTCATTTCCATTGAGTCTCATCATCTCTTAATCGAACATGATGGTAAGTTTTTTTCTTAAAAAAAATTCAAATTATTCTTTCGTCGTACTCATAGATATATATTTATTTTTATTATGATTTATTAGTTATGTCTAATATTATGCACGAAGACGTATAATCAGTAATATTTGGTAAGTTAACTACAATATATTTAATAAATACGCCTTTACTACATACAATATTAATAATTATTCATTTTTAGAATGTATCTCTATTCAAAGACTACTGGTATTGTCTTGATAATTCTGAAGAACATGTTTATATCAATTGTATGTCAGGTCTTCTCCGCCTTGTAAGTATTTATAAAGAAATTTCAATTTAAATCATTTACTAATTCTTCTTTTCTATTAATCATTTTTTAATAGCATTTCCGCTATTAAAGTATGTATTCCATGTCTACTCCCGGAAGGCTTTAAATTATATATAGCGAGCAAGAAGTATTAGCGATTATAATAGCTATAGTATCAAAACTGTCGCGAAATTAGGATTTTTATCTAGAAAAGATTTTCCTATCAAATAAAACAAAATTGAACAAAAAATGTATAACCCAATGTTTTTCCAAAAAATAAATAAATAAAAGTAAAATAAATAAACAAACCAAAGAGACTTGTTTATAAAAATCTACCCATGCTTTGTTTCTCTTTTCCATTGTAAAAAAACCTAGTTTCATTGCTTTTGTGTTTAAAAAACCTAGTTTCATCACTTTGAGCACGTATAAAAAACCAACTATCATCATTTCTTTATATTGTAAAAAACCTACAATCATCTCTTTGATAGTTTTTAAAGCATTTCTGCAGCCAATAAAAAAACCCGGTAAAAATAATAATATGGGACGCTAGCTCTTTATAGACCTCAAAATATAACACATAAAGAGGTAGACTCGATAGAAGTAAAGCGTAACTACAATATTTATTCAGTTTCCATAGTTTGCGGACTGACAATCGTTCTACATTGGGTTTTCATGTACCCGTTGTTATAATGATATGCATCAGCACCATAGATGATATCGTACCATTGCTCAAAATGATATATCACAAAAATTGTGATGATATTGGCTCAATCATCTACATTTTTGGTACATTTGATCCAGATGAAATTACCCTATTTTTCCAGTGGCACCTGTTGTCATCTCCAACCATGAGCCTACCCGTGAAGAATCTAATGCAGTTTATGTGAGTAACATATTATAAAATATTTTATCAATTCATTTTCTCAGGATTTATTTATCAGGCTCATATTCACAACCTTATGTGGAAACCCAAGCTTAGCTTGAGAACGCCAGAAAATATCCTGGCCAACAACCTCAAGCCCAGATGGGATACAAATGTTGCTTTCAACAAATCTCCCAACAGGGAGATAGCCGAGAGACTTCTTTCTAACCTTGAGCGCAGGTTTGGTTCCTCTAGTATGAGATGGAGTGACCTCCAAAAGAGGTTGCACACCAACTTCACTAGTAGAACCCGTCGTGAGAGAATGTCTGATGATGAGATAGCGGAAACAAACGCTCTTACACGAAGAGCAGCCCGTGCAGATGATGTGAGTATTATGCTAATATATATAGTTTATAGTTGAAAATTAAAAATAAAAAGAACAAATTAATAAAACTTATTACTAGAATGAGTGTCGCCGTGTACTGGCCTACAAAGACAATAAGAAGGCAATTGATCTTGTAATGCTCAGAGACTGTGCCAACACTCTCCAAAAAGCAGTAATGTCAGATGGAGAGTCTGCCGATGAAATGGACGAGGATGGCATAAAACATGTCATTCATATTGTACAACCAGGCTGGAGAAGCGATGAGGTAGATTAATTTGGAGTAATACATTTGTATTGGTGTATTATTATATTGAGTGAATTATTAACAAATGTATTTCAGTGCAACCGTTTCATTGCACTTGTTGACACTTATGCTGTCCAGGCCATGGGGTCAAGTGCTAATCAAAGGATCCGTAGGATCACTACTAGTGTGTCCAACTCAGCAGTCCCGGATAACATTAGCCCCAATTTTCCTCGGTGGGCTCTTAGAGACGGGCTCTAAATAAAAAAAAATGTTTCTCTCTTTTTATCTACGTATTACTTTTTACATACACAATACTATCAATATATATAGGGAATTTGTTCTGTTTTTTTTGTATAAGAAAAGGAAATTCAAGTGGGGGTTTTTTTTTATTTTAAGCATAAAGCTTTTTTGGCAAAGCAATTACTAACATCTTACTAACATTTCTACTTGTAGTAATCCTGGCTGTAGCAATCTCTAAAAAGATGCGGTGCACAGATACAATGCAATGGCGACTATCGGGGGAGAAGGTGGGGAGACAAAACTCAAGACCGTCATCCTCACGCGATCTATCAGAGGAAGTATTAAACCACTTGATATATGCGAATACATGTCGATGATCATGAACCATGCGAGTCAGGTGGAGATTGCTGTTAGAAGGGTGTGTAAAGGAGTGTGTGAAGAGATACTGTACTTGTCCAGCATAGGCTAGGGTATTTCTACCGTCACTACCAACAAACATTACGTGGACAAGAGAACCACAACTAGCTGAACCGTTTTTACCACGGTACTGTTGACCAAGTAAGTCAATGAACTTCAACTTTGTGATTTCATTGTCAACAAAGGAGTTTGTGAGCGTGGCATATTGGTAACTGACAAGGTCGGGAAGATCATAGGATGTTTTGTAGTGCTGAAGCAGATGGGCATAGTCGGTTTCATCCATCAGTGATGATTTTTTTAGCTGAAGAGGAAAAGTCGAAGGAGGGAGAGGTTCGTTACCCTTTGGAGGAAGATGTGGGTTGGACGATGCTAGTAAGAATGATTGCAATCGGAATGGATGGGAGGAGAGAGTAATGACTGTGGTGGTAGGTGTGAATTTCGGAGAAAGCTTTGAGAGAATGTTGAAAAAGGGGACGTGGCTAGAACTTTTCAGAACAGCATTGGCATAGTCACCCTTGAATGCGTTTTGAACAAAACTTCTCATATATGTTGCCTCAAAACTATCTTTTCCGTTTGTCTTTATATGCTTTAACAGGCCATTGTATCTCTCAAACCCAAAGAGCCAGTAACCGTACACGGGTCCAAAATCACGAATGGTCTCGCAAAGGTGGAGGTGCAGGTGCATGTTGCAGGTGAGGATGGTGGGAGTGTAGAGTTCGGTAGCCTTTTTGCAAAACATTTCCAGATAGTCGTGGGCGCTGTTCACTTCATCAAATGTGATGCTTGGCTTGATAAGATAGCGGCATGCACGGACGAAATTCATCCAGTTGTTATACATTTCAAATGGTAGAACACCATGCAGCAGAACAGGAGAATACACCAGTACCCAGGATTTCCAGTCGTCGGCTTTCATGTAAGGAAAGCCTTTTCCAATCTTTGATGTCAGCTTTGTATAATCCCTCGGAAGGACCATTGTCTCTGCGATTTTTTCCATGGCAGCAAACTCTTCGGCTCCAATCGTTTTCTTATCGACCCACCGGTCCATCATTCTCTTGGGCGTCCCCAGGAATAAATTATGCATGGGATCAATGATCGTTCCACGTACTAGATCAAAGTATCCAAGGCGTTGCAACTGCGACCATCAAACACCATATTCGACCTCCAGCTGGTGCCTTTCTGAGGGTGTACTCGCACTCTTCCACTCCTCAGCATGCAACCTGTTCTCTACACCGCTACGAATATTCCAAAGCGAATAATCGAATCCACTGAAGTCCACCTGATTTGTGTTGGGCAATCTGGGGAACTGGGTTGTACACTTGTAACACGCACATGTACTATTGTGGGCTGTAAATCCACTTGTTTTCCTGGCAGCAGGGATGTCACACGCAATCATCAGCAAGGCAGCACGGACATTAGCACCAGAAGGGCACTCGTAGGTTGGGACTCGCATTCCAACATACAACTGCTTCATCTCGTCTACCATGGGCTTGAGATAGTTATTTATCTCCTCGCATCTTGGCTCCTTGGGACCAGGCATCAAACCAACCAGAATTGTGTTCTCAGGCTTGAACCGTACCTCTCGAGGCAGATTATTTACAACCAAGTAAATTGCACCAGAAGAGTAACTAACTCCATCGAATGGCTGGAACCAGTCTATGTTGAGTGTCAACATCAATGAGCGAGGACAAGCAACAAACGAGACACCACTTGCATCCTTCAGCTCTTTCCACATTGCTCCATCATATACGTCGCACATAGTATCGACAATCTTAAGCTCCGTGTTCCAGTGACGGATTTGCTCTTCAAAACCAGGCCGAGGGAAAAGAACAGACAAAGCTTGCTTGAGAGACTGGTACAAGTATGCTCGCTTTGATACCAGTGCACCTGAAGTTGACTCTTTCATCAACTTACAACCACAAGGAGAGCGTGCACCAACATTTGTGAAAACACAATGGGGAGGTACGGACATGTTTTCTTCATAGATGCAATGGCAGTTTGGACATGACACAAATCGCTTGATGCCTTTGGTGATAGACAAAAAGCCAGTCATTTTATGTAGCCCAGCCAGACTTTCGGGAAGTTGGAAATCTTGTCCATAAATCTTCAAGAGCTCGTTGATGAACTCAATTAAGACAACAGAACCCTTATTGACCACGTAACGAGATGCAAACAGTACTGTAAAAGTAGCAATAAATCTGTGCACTGGATTCTCGGGCATACCAGAAGCAGCAAAAGGGTCTTTTTTTTTAAAAAAAAATTAACACACATTTTTTTTTAGTTTTTTTTATGTATTTAAAACTGACCCTCATTGTTAAACTCTTCAACATAAATCTCGGCAGTGTCTTCTTCGCCATTGTCATCACTGTCATTGTCATCGGTCGTGTCAGACTCATCACCATTGTAGTCATTACCAACAAAGACGTCATTGTCAAACGTTGAGACGGCATCCGAAATAGGTGAGTTGGCCTGACCGTCCATTGCTTCCACAGAATCGGATTGATACGTCGGGATTACTACAAATATGGAATATAATAGTTTATTATTAGTTTTTCTTCTGCGTTTCATATAAAAAATGTCTTACTTTCAGTATCTACTTCCATGCTTCTCTTTTCAGCTATGTTTTTTAAAATAATAAAAAATAAAAATAAAAGCGATTATTACTCGGTAGACAGATAACAGCACTGAATAAATTATACAACTCTTGAATATCTCAGTACCTTCAAATCTAGCTCTTTTATTATGACGCTGAGCAGTACGTCTCGATACTCGGGAAACTCCTTGATCATTATTATTGCATCTGATGCAGTGGCAATCAGTGTTGTGCATTTGAATGGAAGGAAACATAGTGTATGTATTTTGAATTATAAAATAAAAAAGGAAACAAGAGTGCTACAAATATTTCATTTGATACGGTTTTATAGTAAACCAAAACGTATTTTTTATTTTATTTTTATTTTATTTTTATTTAAGCCAATAGAATACATCAAAACTACACCCCCAACTTGATGAAAAAAAACTGCTGAGATGAAAAAAAATCCTGACATATCCACTATGATCCGACTACCTGGACAATATGTTAATTGTCCTTATTTTTCCAGTGGCAATAGATGAGACAGCCAAATATCAAAATGCCAGGTACATTGAACCATGTGAAGCTGCATATTGTATGTTTTTCATGCCAATCTACTTCCACTCACCAATGGTATTGAGACTAAGTCTACATTTGAGTAGCAAGCAACTAGTAACTTTCTGTGATGACATGACATCTCAAGAACTTCAACTTGCAAGACAGGCACTTTCTAAACAAAAAATGTCATTAGCTTTCTTTAATTTATGTTATAATGATATAAATACACAAAGCTATACATATTCATATGTGTCAAAGTACTATATGTAGAGTGTTAAGAGTAAATCATAGAATAATAGTCCATTAAATATGAAGTTGTTTTGCTTGCAGTTATTGCTACTTAAAATACTAAAATCAATAAGTTTTGCCAATCTCAAAACTGTAAACAATGTCCAGTGTAAGACTTTTTAAGAGACAGCTCTTGGTTTTGATCTGTTGGTTAATGACAGAGAATGGGATCTGTGTCTTACAGAAGCTGGCAAAATGACATCTTCCACAGCAGCAGTAAGAGCACTGTTTTCATGTATTCTTGCCAATTGTTTTTCTGCAGATCCAGCAGCCTCTAGAAAAAACACAAAGATAGAATGTCTGATGATTACTTTTTTGAAATTCAATATAGTCTCCTTCACATTGATGAGTCACTTACTGAAGAAAAACATCAAATGCTATTTCAGAGAGCTTTTAGTGATGTTCAAGCACAATTACAAGTGACAACATATAATATCTCAGATTTCTCTACTCTTTCCCAAACATTTATTACAGAGCTAAAACTCTCCCAAGTTTACAAGCTCTTCAGATAGTTGAGCTAAAAAGCTACAATTCAGAAGAAGAACAAGTAAAGTTGAATACTATGATATTTATTCTTAACACAAGACAGAGAGAAGCATATGACCAGATCATAGAATATCTGAACATGTCTGATAATGAGAATTGATCAAGACTTTTCTTTGTTAACAATTCTGATAGTACTGGAAAATCTTTGCTCTTTAAGATATTACTTAGTTATGTCAGATCTCAAAGTAAAATCGCTCTCCCTGTAGTAAGTTCTGGAATATTGGCACTTATTTTATCTGATAGAAGCACTGCGCATAGCAGATTTAAAATTCTATTGAATGCAGATATAAACTCAACTTGCAATATTTTATTTGAAACATCACAATCTAATCTACTTTAACATACATCATTATTTCTTTGGGATGAGACTGTTATATATAGCAAATACAACTTCGAAGCTGTTAGCATATGTGTTAAGAATATTTTAGGTGTTGTTGATGCAGAAAAGAAGAACATTCTTTTTGAAGACAAAGACTTTGTTTTTGGAGAGAATTTCCATCCAATATTATCTGTTGTAAAGCAAGAAATTTGGTTTCAGATTGTTAATGAATGTCTTCACAAATCTTCATTCCAGAACCATATAAAAGTTTGAGATTGATTTTAAATATGAGACTTAGTCAGCTTGGACTTTGGCAGCAGAGTTTTTAGAAAAGCTTTTAGATATTGGTGATAGAACAGAAGAGAATGAATATTAGTTCTATATTCCAGCTGATTGGAAAATAAAATATGAAGCCTATAAAGATTTGATACAAAAAGTATATCCCAACATAGCATTCCAAATCTCAGATTCATACAACTTCAGCTATAGTACAATCTTTGCCCCAACCAACAAAATAACTGATCAAATCACTACAGTTGCACTTGGTCTTTTCCCAGAAAAAGTACAGAGTTTTGATTTCTTAGACACTGTAGTAGATTCTGATAATCCAGATGGTGACAATGCCAAATAATCTATAGAATTTCTTAATTCAATTATCTGCAGTTGAACACCAGCATATAAACTCATGTTGAAAGTTGGCATATCTCTCTTGATATTGCAAAATATACATTCTGAAGCTAGACTTTATAATGAGACAAATATAAATGTGACCCAGCTCATACAGTATGTCATAGGTGTCAAAAGATTTGACAAAGGTCATGATAGTCTACAGCATCTGATACCAGAATTAAACATGACAACAAATGAAAGAGAATTTTCATTTTGTCTTTCTTCCCACAGATTTCCTATTTGTTCAGCCTTTGCTATGACTATTAAAAAGCTCAAAGACAAACTCTTAATCATATTGAAATACATTTTGATACATCTGTACTACCTCAGGAACAGTTATACAGTGCTGTAGGTTGGTAAAGTGCACACTTTGAATTCACAACTTTTTTTAATAGAAAAATGTCTATCCCTCGTTTTGTTTTCTCTTTCACACCCTTTCTTTCTCATTTAATTTTATCTATGTCTTCCAAAAACATTTCTGAAGCTTGTATGATTGAAAGAGAAATTTTAAGCAAAAAGAATGTCGTAATTATTACATCTTTTAAATTTGGAGAAAAAGTACTAGTCATCTATGAGATGCATGGAGTATCATAACAAACTGTCTATAATTTATTTAAAAATATGATAAAAGAGGAACTGCAGCTATATCAAAGCAAAAGAGATCTTTCAAGATATTCACTGAAAGAGATCTGCATGTTTTGCATTGCAAAATAGTGAAAGACAGGTCAGCCAATCTGAACACCTTAATTCAGACCATGTCAATCATCTTGCATCAGACTGTTTGCAAGGATATCTTGTATTAAGCTATTAAAAGTCTTAATATGAAGTCGTTTATGACTGTACACAAGTCTTGACTTACTGATAAACATTGAAAAAATCATATAGCATTTGCTTGTCATGTCTAAAAAGTCAACCAGAGCTGAGAATATGTGATTTGAAGTGATGAGTCATTCTTCATATTGTTTTCTATATGCACAAGTATACAAATCTGGCATTTTACATCAGAGAAATACAGATATACCTATATAAAACCAATGATTCAAGACAGAGAAAAATCAGTAATGATTTGGGAATGCGTTTGATCTGGTAGAGTTAGTCTCCTAGAAATCATACATGGCAGCCAGAATTAATGGAGTTATAAGAACATTCTGGAAAAAAGGCTGCTTCCCTTCAAACAACGCCTGGAGCAAGCATATAATTATAGCTTCATTTTCTAGCAAGATAATACCCCTTGTCATAAAACAAAAAAATAGAAGAGTATCAAACAGCTGCCAATTTAGAGGTAATGAAGTGGTCTGCATGCAGTTCTGATCTCACCTCAATTGAGAATGTGTACGGATATCTTGGAAAGCAGGTGAGGGCTAGAAGACCTCAACCAAAAAACCTTACCAGATTGAAGAGGTTTTTACAAGGGAAATGGAAAAAATATCAGTCTCTATATGTGTGACCCATTGCAACTCAATGCCAAAGAGGCTACATGCTCTAAAGAAGAGTAAAAGATTGTATATAAAATATTAAAATATATTTTTAAAACTAATTTCTATAGAACAGAAGACTTTAAGCTTTCTTGTGTATTATTTTGACAGTGTGTTATAAATGTAAAAATGGAAAAACATAGATAGTAGCATTTGTATAAACATTTTCAGTTTTTTGGAACTTAAATCTGTCCACTTTACTAACCTATGGTACTGTATGTTGCTTTATTAAGAGCCACAGATCCAAAACATGTACATGTTATCATCAAAATTGATACTGAATATACAGCTAACATTGTATTTAAAGATATATTACTTTAACTTTTATAAATAGCATATACAACATATATCTTTTAATTTTTACTTTTATACATAAAAATATTAATATCAATTTTTCTTTATAAACATTCATTATTATTATATATTATCTCACTCATGGTAATATAATAAATAATTCCAATAGTTGTGTTTATATAACAATGCTTTGCTATTGAAAAGAGTTAGATAAGTCTTATGATATGGCTATGGGGACCTCCCAAAGGAAGGAGAGAGGAGTATACATTATACAAAAAAGCTATGAGTATTTGAAACAAGCTGCCTTATCTTAGAAAGAAATGGCAGATTTTTGAAGACTATCTAGCACTTACCAAGTTTAAAATATCTATATTCTGTTTTGGCTCTAGAGAAATATTTTAAAGATAAAAGTCTTGTCGTCCATCCAGGAAACCATCTTGATTTCCGAATAAAGAGAACTACTTGCTTTATTAAAGAAAAATCAACTGGAAAGTCAAACAAGCTCTATGAACTTTATATCTTGGATCTGAGCTTATACCAGAAACAGTCATACCTACTGATATTTTTGTTTAATGCGAACTTGTTTTTTATTTTGTAAAGTCTTTTCCTTTCTATTTCTTCTCACTATTACTATTGTTGACAAGTCTTTGAGGATTTACAAAGTACTAACCAATAACTTATAGCTTTTGGGCAATAACAATATTAAGCAAGAGATCTATAACAAAACCCTATAACACAAAATTTTTTATCAAAGTCTTACAAGATAAGCACACATACATATATTTTATAGATAGAATGATATATAGCTATAGCTCTGGTAATGTTAAACAAAACTCCCTTTTTTATTTCTGGCCAAAGCAATATCTAGTAGCTTATAAAGATCTTGATCTTACAATTTAAGACTTTTATTATATTTTATTTAATTTAAAATTAGCATAGTCTTTTTCTTTACATACTTATTCTATCATTCATCTACTATTTTTTAGTACCCTTTGTTAGAGGCAATGCCATAGATATGAGAACGCTAAAGAAGAGTCTTATTTTATTACTTTTACTATTAATAAAATCAAAAAATAAAAATATTTTGCTATAAAACATTGAGTTTGTTGAACCAATTATAAGAAAATTTGAAGTACCTAAAACAGTATAAATCTACCATATTTGAAGCAGTTGATTGAATTAGATGCAGAAACAATCTAAAATTCCACAAATCGCATTTTCTGGAGAATTTACAAGCACATATATTTGATACAAGCATATAGAAAAGCTAGAAATCCTTTATTTTCTGTACCTTTTGCACATTGAAGTCCGCCCAGACAAGATAATGTGACTGGCTTTCCTTCTTTTTTTTTGGCTCTAAGAATAATAATAATTACCCCTTTTTCTCTATTATAATACACTACTGAAACACCACCAATGTCTAAAGTAACACTTACAAGAAAAGAACAACAAGCCTTGAGAAAGGCAGCACTTGAAGCAGCACCTGTCAGAACCCTGAGAGATATTGGATCTCCATTGGAACCTTTGACAATTCCTAATGTTATAAAGTTGAAGTCTAACATTGTTCGTGTTTTTGCTTCTGAATGGGAACTTTACAAATAAAAAATTGAAGAACAATGCTGCGTCAAGTGGATTATCAGTCGTCCTAATAGACATAGTTCTACTGTTGATATCACCAAGAAGAAGCATGTGCTCTTCTCCCAGGTATACTCCTGTCATAGAGGTGGAAACTATGAATCTGAAAGCAGAGAAAAGCATCCAATTCAATGTAAATCAAAGAAAGTTGGCTGTGAGGCAACTCTCACTATTACTTGTTATGCTGACAAGTCTCATGTTTATGTGTTTGATTTTATTGCCAACCACACCAACTATATTCCTGGGGATATTAAAACCGATCTTGGACTTATTCCTTTAACTCAAGGTCATGTTGATGATATTGTTGCCCGTTTGACAGCCAGTCCAGGCTCATCAGCTAGAAAAATCAGACTTGAGATTCTTCGCAACATCGACCAACAAGAGTATTCTCTCAATGGATGTAAAATCAACTACTTTGATATTTACAACAAAATATTTGCAGTAAGTTTTACATTGCAATTATTCTTTAATTTCTGAATATTAACAGTTGTTTTGATGTATCTGAACTTTAGATCAACCGAACAATCTTTTGTTTACACGAGGACAACTTTAAGTCTATGAAGATGTGGTTTACCAAAAAACTTTCTCCCAAAGGTTTTATTATCTTTGAAGGTAACCTGCAGACATATTCGAATGATGAGAGCCTGTATCCATGTGGATTTATCTCGCCTTTCCAGTAAAGCAAGATAAAAGCTGCAGCAACATTCTGTATGGATGCCACCTACAGTATCACTCAAAGATCAGATGACATTCTTTATACTATTGTCATTTGTGATGAAGAACTTGATTGTGGTTTCCCCTGTGCATACATGCTGACCAATGACTATTCCTTGGGTCCAATTGTCCAATGGTTGAAGCACTTGAAAGACAATCAGTTGGTTGTAAACCCCCAGTAGTTCACTATTGACTGTAGTGATGCTGAGACAAATGCACTCATGGCAATCTTCCCTGGATGCCAAATCCAATACTGTCTTTTTCACGTCAGTCAAGCATGGTACAGACAACTAAACCTGAAAGTCAAGACAGGAAATACTGCTGCCCAAAACCGTTTGGTTCGAGGAAAAATGATGGCTTTTCTTAAGCATATCATATATGAAGAGCATATAGTTGTATTTCTTGACAAGATTGCCGACTTCATTGGAAGTGTTGTGGTGGTTGAAGTTGAAGAAGTTTTTAAGAGGAAGAATTGAAGATTTGAGATTAGGAACGAAGATTCGTGAGAACTTGTGTAGGTTTTGTTTATTGAGAAAGGATTTTGTATCAAAGTTTGACCAGGTTCCTACACTGAACTACTACTGCTATTTATATTCTTTTGGATTGGGAAAATTATATGACTGGGGTCAGGTAATCGATTCTATCTGAGTCTTAATCAGAGCAACGTGATCTTAGGATAATTAATGTATGATTAATTATATAAATGTGTGTAGTCCCAATGAAGTATTAACATTGAAAGTAAATGTGTTTATGAGTTATAATTATGCCTATGATAATCCACTGATATATCCCATATTATGGTGATATCATCATATGAAATATAATTACTATCATGCATGCTAAACCTGTGTGTTAAATAATAAAGTAATTGGTAGACATCTTTGACTGGAATAGCTGAGGCCTTGTATTATTTCCTTCAGACTTATTCACAATTACAGCAGTAGTCAATACTCATTTACAACAGGAAGATATCAGCAAAGACAACCTGATTTTGTCCGATACTTTGAGACCAACTGGTGTACCATGGCTAAGTATTGTGTTTGGAGTAGAGCTTTCCATCAGCTTGAATTCTCTCACATGCTAACAAACAACTACATCGAGTCTTGGCACAACCAGCTAAAAACGTATTTTTTAGGCCGCAGTCACAACAAAAGATTTGATCAACTGATTTTCATACTGCCAAACAAAGTAGAGTTCTACTTCAAAGAGGAGAGTATCAGAATCAAAATGCGCAGTGGCCCAATGACAGCTGCCCAAAGACAACAAAGGAAGATAGAGATGTCTGCTGAAGCTGTTCCAGCATACATGCATGCTAATATGATTGTCAGCCTGTCAATAGCAATGTCTCTGAACACCACTCTTGATGACACTGATGATATTCTTGAAGATGAGTTTTGGTTCATCAACTCGTTTACCAAAGATGGTATTACCTATCAAGTTGAAGTTAACAATAATGTTATTCTTTCTTGTACGTGTTATTCTTGGACTAGGTACATGAAGCCTTGTAAGCATATGTATTTGCTCTGTATCCATATGTCAGGCTTTGCTTTCTTGTCTGTGGCTTCTGCAAATAATATGCTGCCAATCACAATTTCTGGTGAGCAGTTTGTTAATGACAACACTATGTCAATTGATGGCACAAGGGAGAGCACTGGGCATGGGTATGCCATAGAGGCATTTGAGTATGCAAAGAATTGTTCATTAACAACTAGACATAATGAGCAAGACTTGTATCAACTGATGCAGTATGCTACAGAAGAGGAAGCTGAGGTTATCAGAGCAGCATATGCTGCTCCCATAAAGGCTTTTCAAGAAATCAAAGCTAAATATGAAGCTCATTTTAGAACTTTAAATACATAACGTCATTAATAAAAAAATCTTCTGCTTTATTTACAATTGTTCTCACAATATATAACTATTCCTATTACCTTCTTAACATTGTATATTTGGAAATAAATGTAACTATAAATTTAAGCTGTATTCTCAGCTATCTTAATATGTCATTCTTTTGGTTCTATATCTCTGCGGTTTTTTTAAGAAAATGCAATGGTAACATGTGGCTTAATTCTGAAATTCAAATTCTGGTTGTCCAGTGTGCAAAAGGTGTAGAAAATAAAAAGATTTAAAAAGCTACAAGCTCAGAGTTATAAGCTCTTCATATTTGAGTAGTTCTATTGGCTAACAAATCTTCCCCGACATATCTACAACCACATATATTTGATACGTGCGCATATAAAAGCTATGAGTATGGAGTTATAAATGCTGTTATTTACCACAGTGATAGCTCTCAAGCCTTTCTAATATGACAATGTTATTAAATAAATTCAAACAATTTTTTTATTTATCCCTTTATGAACTTCTTTGTCTATGAATATATTATATAAATAGTCTCACACACTGCATGAAAAACATCAGCCTTGACAAGGTCTGTCCCATTTTTTTTTTTATTATTGGCTTGGTTGCCCATACCAGTATTATCACATCTCAAGCAGTGCCGAAATTACACAATTATGAAACAAAACCCAAACAAAACCGCATCTAAAACACTTTAAATAAAAATAAATGTTGTGCGTAATTACTTATTTGTACCATACGTGCGCACGCAAAATAAAGTTTAATTTTGTAAATTTAACGTGTGTGTAAAATACCCATGCCTACGCACAAGCAAACTTTAAGTAAATTTAGCAATGTTTGGTGATTGGCTTTTAATCAGAAAGATAGAGTTATTCGATTTGCCCCATTATACATTTTAAAGCTATTACAGATTTTAAGAATAATTTTCTATGTTTATGGTAAGGGTTAACAAAGAAAGTATTTTTGTTGTAATTACTTGTATATATATTAGAGCATCTCCAGCAGTTACATTTAAACTCTGTTTAATACAAAATACATATAATTTGGCAAATATTATTAGAAGAACACTTCTGAATATACTAGTGCTGAATTAATTCTGTAATAGTGTATATATAGAGTATTTTTCATCTCAGCACTACTGTTTGTGTTCAAATAAAAAATCTACTCATACTATATTCTATTGGCTTGAATATAATAAGCAACAAAAGTTATTTTTTTATAACTATAAAGTTTTTGTGAATAGAGAAATATAACATCTGTTTTTTTTTATTTTATTATTAAACAAACACAAATGTTATGTCTTCTACTATCAAATAAAACTTTGAAGAGTGCTATTGCACTGAGTGCATTAAAAACTATAATCAATATACCGTAGTATTAAAGAAAACTGCTTATAATTATAGTAAGAAAGCAGCTTTAAAAGATGCTATCAAAAGTAAACTTGATATGTTATTTACAATATAAAATTTGTTTTTTTTTATATACTAATAGCTTTTAAATTAAACGAGGGAGCTGTGCCCCCCCTTTTTGGGGGGTCCCCCCTCCCCCCTCCCTGGCGGGGGGGCCCCATAGCCCTACCATAAGTCTTATGTAACTCTTCCCTATGGCAAAGCATTGTAGTATAAACACAACTATTGGGATTATTTATTATATTACTGTCAATGAGAATATATATAATAATAATGGATGTTTATAAAAAATTTATTGGTATTGATATTTATATATGTAAAAGTAAAAATTAAAAGATAGATGTTGCATATGCTATTAATAAAAGTTAAAGTAATGCATCTTCAAATACAATGTTAGCTGTATATTCAGTATTATTTTTGATGGCAACATGTGCATTCCTTGGGTCTGTGTCTCTTAAAAAAACAACAAATAACTGTCTATGAGAGAACACAGGGGTATCAAGATATACTTCAACATGATTAAGAGTTTGTCCTTGAGCTGTGTTAATAGTTATAGCAAAGCCTGGACAAACAGGAAATTGGCAGCAAGAAAGGCAAAATGGAAATTCTGTCTCATTTGTTGCCATGTTGAATCTTGTTATCAGGTGCTGTGGACTATCATTACCTTGGTCAAGTCTTTTGACAGCTATGACATACTGTGTGAACTAGGTTACAAACACTTTTGTCGCATTGCAGAGTCCAGCTTCAGGATCTATATTTTGCAAAATGAAGAGAGACATGTCAACTTTCATCATGAGTGTGTATACTGATATTCTACTGCAGGTAATTGAATTAAGAAATTCCGTAGGGTATCTGGCGTTGTCAGCCTCTGGGTCATCTGAATCGACTACAGCATCTAAGCAATCAAAACTCTGTACTTCTCCTGGGAAAAGACCAAGTGCGCCTGTATTGATTTGATCAATTATTTTGTTGGTTGGGGCAAGGATTGCACTATGGCTGAAGTTGGATGGATCTGAGATTTGGGATGCTATGTTGGGATACACTTTTTATATCAAATCTTTATTGTCTTCAGGTTTTACTTGCCAATCAACTGGGATATAGAACTGATGTTTATTATCTCCTGTTCCATCACTAATATCCAAAAGCTTTTTTGAAAAATCTGCTGTCAAAGGTCCAAGCTGACTAAGTCTCATGTTTTGGATCAATCTCAAAACTTTTATATGATTCCAGAATGAAGATTTGTGACGACATTCATCAATATTCTGAGACCAGGTTCTTTGCTTTACAACAGATAGTATTTGATGGAAATATTTACCAAAAACAAAGACTTTGCCTCCAAAGGGAATATTCTGCTTTTCTGCATCAACAGCACCCATAATATTCTTAAGATATCTGCTAACAGCTTCAAAGTTATACTTGCTACGCATAACAGCCTTGTCTCAAAGAAAAAATGATGTATGTTGAAGTAGATTGGATTGTGATGTTCTAAGTGAAATATTGCAAGTTGAATTTATATCTGTGTTCAATGGAATTTTAATTCTGCTATGCACAGCTCTTCTACCAGATAAAAGAAGTGCCAATATTCCAGAACTTACTACAGGGAGAGCGATTTTACTTTGAGATCTGATATAACTAAGCAATATCTTAAGGAGCAAAGATTTTCCAGTACTATTAGAATTGTTAACAAAGAAAAGTCTTGATCAATTTTCATTATCAGACATGTTCAGATATTCTATGATCTGGTCATATGCTTCCCTCTGTCTTTTGTTAAGAATAAATATCATAGTATCCAACTTTACTTGTTTTTCTTCTGAATTGTAGCTTTTTAGCTCAACTATCTGAAGAGCTTGTAAACTCGAGAGAGTTTTAGCTCTGTAATAAATGTTTGGGAAAGAGTAGAGAAATCTGAGATATTATATATTGTCACTTGTAATTGTGCTTGAACATCACTAAAAGCTCTCTGAAATAGCATTTGATGTTTTTCTTCAGTAAGTGACTCATCAATGTGAAGGAGGCTACATTGAATTTCAAAAAAGTAATCATTAGACATCCTATCTTTGTGTTTTTTCTAGAGGCTGCTGGATCTGCAGAAAAACAATTGACAAGAATATATGAAAACAGTGCTCTTACTGCTGCTGTGGAAGATGTCATTTGGCCAGCTTCTGTGAGACACAGATCCCATTCTCTGTCATTAACCAACAGACCAAGAGCAAGAGCTGCCTCCTGGAAAGTCTCACACTGGACATCATTTACAGTCTTGAAATTATCAAAACTTGTTGGTCCTGGTACTTTAAGTAGCAATAGTTGCAAGCAAAACAACTCCATATTTGATGGACTGGCAGTATAGATGCAAGAGACAACATCTTTATACTCTGGCTGTTTTCTGGCATTTCAATGATTTGCTCTTGGCACTCCATGTATAGTAATTAGGCACCTGAGAGTATGTGTGACTTCGTGTGTTTATATTATTACGACACAGATTAAAGAAAGCCAGTAGCATTGTTTCTTCAGAAAATGCCTCTCTTGCAAGTTGAAGTTCCTGAGGTGTCATGTCATTATGGAAAGTTACCAGCTGCTTGCCAGGCCAATGTAGACTTAGTCTCATTACCATTGGCAAGTGGAAGTGGATTGGCATGGAAAACATGCAATATGAAGCTTCACATGGTCCAATGTACCTGGCATTTTGATATTTGGCTATCTCATCTATTGCCCTTGTTGATATTTGTGCGTTTGTTGTATTTTCTGTATTTTCATTTCTGATTCCAAGCTGAGCTCTATCAGAGCCTTTTGTAATGTATTTACAGAGATACTTTATTTCACAGCTAGTTGAGCAAATCTCAACATTAATATGAGTAGCATATTTGAGAGACAGGTACGGGTTGTAAGGCACTGCACATGCATTTGTTACTATGAATCTGCCACCATTGAGGGCATTGAATTGGTCATTGTTTCATCTGCGCTACATGGAATAGCCACTTTTGCTCACATGCATCTCATTTACAAATTCTTTTGGATAACTCTTACTACATTTAAAATCTGTTGTACAGACTGCATTCAGGTTCTTTCTTCCACATGGACCATGTATCATTGAATTTACAACAATATTATACAGCTGAAGATTTACTTGAAGATTGGATAATTCAGCACAGACAAAGCTATCAAAATCTTTAGGTGCTTGTAGATGCTACTTCTCTTCAAAAATAAACAGCATGTGTGCGTATGGCAGGTCTCTCTTTTGGAATTCAATTGTTACAATATAGGAAGATACTTCACTAAAGCATTTGCTGTCTTTTATATGCTTGTTGAACTCTTTGATTTTCATATTAAACACATGAATACAAAGGTATGGACGATCTTGTGCTTTTTGATTATTGAGCACTGGAACAATTTTTGGCCACCTTGGATTGCATGTAAATATTATAAAAAGAGTTGATACTCCACGGGTGCGAATCAAAGCCAATCCATCTTACAGAATCTGTTTCATATATTGTGGGCCGCCAGTAAAAGATGATGGGAGGATTGTTGCTTTTCCAATTTGGCATGGGTCTTCTGCATTGTCTGATATTCCTTTGTAAAACTCCATTCAAAGGTTATCTTAAGTCTAAGGTACAAAAGGTGACTTGTCTCAATTCGAACATAACTATCTACCAAGTATCACTGAAATAATCTGCCATAGTGGTGAAGATAAGTCTCATTACAAATTATCATAAGATAAGAGCAGCACTCTCGAAGTGTGACATGGACTGTTTGGCAGTTCTGGCGGTTCTGGCAAATTAAAGCAGTGTTTATAGGAGTATATGTTAAGTTTTCATGCCAGCCATTATCACCAAATGGGAACATGAGCACATAGTGTAAAGCAGCATACAAAGGATGCATTGAGCTAATTGATCAGTGTCCTGTAATACAATCAATTATAACAATATCATGGGGTACTGCAGTTCTATCAACACTTTTCTCAATTATCATTGCTGCAACTTCTGAAGAACTTTGGATGTCATAATGACGGTGTATATCTCTAGCTGCTCTAATAATCACTGGAAGAGATCCAAAAGGTTTATTGCGGGATTGCTCAGCTACTGATATAAGTGTGCAAGTGTATAGATTGCAAGTATTTATTATATTCTGAATTCTTTCAATAGTTGCTATATCCAGCTCAGAAAATAGTGTTGATCTTCTGGCAAGTTGCTCATTTGTACAACAGAAATAAATCTGTGAGAACTCAGCAGCTCTTGGATCTAGAGATCAAAGTGCTCCAACATTATGATATATGGTACCATTTACATGGAATGTGGAGACACCGTCTGTCCCACTTGCAAGTCTTTCATCCACGTTTGCCTTAATTGAAGCAAATGCAAATGCACTATTAAAGGCTCTGATATTTTTATAGAAGTTTGTGGCCTGGCAATCTGAACTATCATGATTTGTTACAAAATCTAATAGTTTCTGTAGAGTTGCAATAGGTAAAGGAATGATGGTTTTTCCATTTGAATAACATAGCCCAAACCGGGAACTTTGTTCACTGGTTGCTTTAAGACACTCATCTATTGACATATATGCATTACAAAAGGGGACACCTGCTTTCCATAGGTGGAAAGACATGCTGATGATAATTTGGGCCCTTAATTTGACAGATGTTAGGACCAACTACACTTTCAATAGAAAAAGGAATGGTGTGAGCAATTTTATATTTGAGAATGTTGGAGCATCTTGAGTCCAATTATTTCTTGGAACATAAAATAGGCATTGCATATTTGGTACACAGCAATGAGTGCTTGACCCACATCTTGAACAATTAGCTCTGCTTCTTACTACATCTTCTTGAACAGTTTCTACAGCAGCAGATATGCTGTTAATTTCTATTGGTTGTCAATAACTTAAGTCAATAACCATAATGTTGTTGCAATTGTTAGGACAATTGGGATGAGTAGATTGTCTATGATTAGTTGATCTACAACATGCACAAGAAAACGAATTTTGCTGAGTGTATGGAGCCCTTGTATTGAAAGGACTATCACAATGGAACATTTTATGATGAGTTGTTGATCTACATTGGCAAGCATTGATAGAGATTGTAGAAGGCATTTTATGAGAGTTATCTTTAAAAATGTAATGAATACACAGATGTATAAGAGTATATGTTTGTAAAAAAATGTGGGAAAACTTTAAAGTCAATTGTGTTTTTATTGGTTAAATCACTAATATAATTAATAATTTTATTGTATTTGAATACTAATAACTCATAAGTTGCATAACTTTTAAGAACCAAGGGCTTAAATATAATAAAATAAGTTTTTACATTTTATTTTAGTGAGAAATGACAAGTAAATTAGAGAACATATGACCAATTAGAAGGGCTAAATCACATGATCTCTAATTTCATTCTGTCTTTCTAATGAGATATAAATGTGCAGAGATATGTAATAAATGTTGATTTAGAGTATAAAATATTTCTGTTTATATATGACAAAAAATAGCTTTATTATTATATTCTATATTTATAGCTATTTTACTCTAAGAATTGGAATTTGTAGAAGTTCTTATACATTGGTTTGACTTATCTTTTTTGGATATCTTCTCTATGTCAGTTAGCAATAAGATTAATGTCAATTTCAATGACATGAAATTTGAGTATGAGAGCAATAAGAACGCCAAAGATACTGCTGATATTGATGTTGAAGATTTTGATACTGAATTTTTGTATGAAAGTTATAAAAAATGTAAAGAAAATTAGAAAAAATTAATATTTTTTTATTTTAAAATAGACATGTTTTTAAACAGCAATATGTCTGAGAATCCTGTATACAGATTTGTTGCAACATTCACTGTATTATTTTCATCCTGCTACATTATCAACAAGGATACAGTTGTCTTGATTGAGTTCATAAATTAGCTCTTGAAGATTTATAAGCAGAACTTTCAGTTTCTTACAAGTCTGTCTGGTCTTCAGTATATGATAGAATTCTGTGAGCTCTTCAAGAGCATAAGACAATTTGTGGTCTGCAAGAATTACTATGAAATTTATAAAGAAAATCAATCTATTTTTTCTCACTACATCTTTGCAAAGACAGATACTCATTCAGCTTGTAACTGTAAATTGATAAAGAAGTCATCTTCTGGTTCTTTGGTTTTCAAGCCCAGTTTTCATTACAAGTCTATAAAAAATGCTTTCAAAAATCTCTTTAATAGTTCAGGCTTTGAAGAAAAGATATGTTAATAAAATATAGTGCAAAAATTAGCAGACACAATATGCAATGTGTACAATGATGCCGTTTGGAAAGAACTCAAGAATAGTAATGCTGTTTCATTTGTTGAACAGTCTTGTCTGCTGATACTGATACTGATTCTTAATATTGACTGGTTTCAGCTGTTTGATAAAGTGACATACTCTAGTAGTGCAATCTACTTGACTACTAACAACTTGCCTCACAGTGACCAGTTGAAAGCTGAGAATGTAATTCTTGTAGAACTTATGTCTGGTCTCTCAAAGCCAACAAGATAAATAACTATTTTGAGCTAATGGTAGATGAGTTGATAAAGTTGTATTGTGGAGTAAGAATCCCAACATTTGAGTCTCCTTCTAGTGAAGTAATTTTTGTTGCAATGATGCTAGTTGTCTAAAACATTTCAGCTGCCAGAAAGGCTAGTAGATTTACTGCACACAATAGCACTTGTGCATGCTTTAAGTATAACTGTCATTTTACTTGTGTTGACAGCACAAACAAGATTGATTTCCGTGGGTTTAAATAGTCTGAGTGGTATCATTATAACTGTGAGAAGAATAGACTGCATGCTGAGAAGTAGAAGAATGCAGTTACTATCTCAGAAAGATAGCATCTGGAAATCGAAAATGTTGTTCAATGACTGCAGTTGCACCACCTTAGATACTTTAATATAATATGTGGAACAGTCATTGATTCCATTCACAATCTGTTTTTAGAGACAGAAAAAAGAATGATGAACCAGTGAATTGAATATAGTATTCTTAGAGACAGAGATTTCACTGCCATGCAAAAAATAGCTAATAAGATGATTGTGTCAAAGAGAGTTATTGCATTAAAACGCACAATTAGAAAAAAATTATGTTTATGAAAGCAGATAAGTGGAAGTTGTAGATATTAATATATTTTCCTGTAGTGTTAAAATCAGTGCTCTCAACCTTGTATTTCAATAACTGGATTAATTTTGTATATTTATGCTGTCACCTAATAAAGCCCAGAATTACATTTGATAATATTAATACTGTCCATAAATATCTTAAACAATTTTGTGTAAAATGCAATGGGATTTACACTCCTATATTTCTTATCTGTAATATGTACTTACAACCTCATCTTTGAGAAACTATTCTTGATTTTAGATCAGTATATAGTTATTGGCTCTTTGTATTTGAGAGATAAAATAATTTACTCAAGAATATTAACACAAATGACAAGGACAGTTTTGAAGCCATGCTTATGAAATGCTTTGTTAAAGATATATTTATAAATGATTTTATTAATTCTGCTCTCACCTGTTCCATACAATATCTCTTTCTTTCTATTCTTTTCAAACTTGTATATTTATTCACATCTGTTCTTATTTTGCCATCTGTCTCCTCTACAATTATTCAGCCCGCATTCATTTTAAAGCATTTGTGAATTCTTCTGAAACTATCAGAATTTCTATCTTAAAGCATCTGCAGCAATAGTATTTAAATTTAGTTTTTCCCAATTTAAGTGCTTTTTGTAAATGCTTTTCAAAAAAATTGTCTGCAGCAGTAGCATTTTCGACAGCATGTATTTATATACTCTATAACTTTTACGACCTTGAGCATGGAAATAGATGCTCATTTTAAAAACTTGTCAAGTATTTAAATCATTTTTCTTTGTTATTTTTTTCTTTAAATCAATTAATAATATATAGCAACACTTACAAAAACTCACAAAAATTATGCTCACTACAAAGCTGATAGTCTTGAGAACATTTAACTTGCTTTTTTTATATTAAGTATCTAATAATAATAAATTTTACTAGTGAAGAAGGCTATACCAGATAGTATAATTATCTAAATGCTTCTTTTTATTATTCTACTGATATTTTACCCTCAATTTTTTTACTGATTTAAATCTCAGATGTGGCTTATAAGCATTTAAATTAATGCTAATAGAAATACTACTGCTGCAGATGTTCTTAGACAACAAACTTCTCTCATCTACATCGTTCCCACTTTCAGTTAGTAAACCTTCTTCAATGGATGATATCAATTATTCTCATTTGTTATAATACTACAAACTTGCATACCTCACTCCCATTTTTGTTCATTATTAAAATACTGATACCTATCTATTTTTTATCAGCAATCTGATAATAAAGCTGAAAGCAATCAATATTCGTAACCAACACTGCAAAAATTATATGATTTCATCAGGCAAAAATAAAGCAAATATCATGTTCAAAGCACAAATTCCAATATGATTCTATCATAGATATCCCCTAAAAACTTAGTATATTTGTAACAAGTAGAAAGAAGCCTAGAATTGTAGAGAAAGTCTTATTCAGATGGAAAGCAATACTGTTCCTCAGTTTGCCAATGTTATATGATGCACAGATTCATGTTGTATATTTGAATTATATGAGTATTATATTCTATTTTGAATCTTTATTTAATTTATAAAAAGGAGTGGACATGGATGCTGCTTCAACATATATACTTTCTTACATTTTTCATATAATTATTTGCTGTTTTATAATTGATATATGTGGGAAATTATACTTTAAGACTTATAATCTGTGAGAGAGTATTCTTTTTAATGTGGACATTTATACTTCTTTAACCGACATACTTTTCTCATTTTTTACTGTATATTTAATTCTAGTTTTATAATCAAAATTTGTGGAATAGTATACTTAATGATATATAATATGTGGGATAGCATATATTTTAAAAAAGTTTTTTTGTATTGGTTTGGTTGAAAAATTAGTTTTATTTGTTTATTTTGGATATTTGAAAAAGAATTTTTTTTAAAGAACATGGTGATTTTATATTAGTTATTTATAAAGCTATCAAATCTATCAATGCTTCTAAGCATATGCTGCTAATTGATCCATGGTCTAAGCTGTTATACTAGTGCTTACATAAAGATATAACAAGCTTTTAAAGCCATGTAACAAAAAACAAGAAATATCAAGAGAACAATTTTTAGACAGAAGAAAACGCGCAAGTTAGTATCATTTTGATGTAATTGTTGTATGAATATATCTTAAATAGAACTTACTGATATAAGAGTAATATAATTCTTGCTGTACAAACTATTATTATGAAATCTTATGATTAACATTGCATTTAAGATAAGTATAAAAGCAATTGACACACAAGAGACTTACTAAACACTGTTTTTTATATAATAAAATAGTATAGACTTATTGGATAAACCATGTTAAAGAAATATAATAAATTGCAAGTAATATATATAATAATCCAAAAGAAACAAGCTGGATGAATATAAATTTACAAATTAAGATATAAGCTTGTGTACCTAACCTATGAACTTACTTATTTATTTCTTCAATGAGTTTTAATTTTATGGGGGGTCTGCTATTTTTTCCCTCCACAAGATCGAATTGAACATATATTTGTAGCTTTTACAAATAGAAATTTTGAAGAGTAGCTTTTAATAAAAGATTTTTTTTTAATTATTTCCCCCCCCCCTTTATTTTACAAAAAATACCAACACGCCTACTATGTCCAATGCCATTTTTACTATGGGGGTACTCAGCCATATTGATTGCTCAAATTCTTATGTGAATGTTAGCCAATGATATCAATTTGTAGTTGAGGACACCAAAAGGCAAAAGATCAAATTTTGATCAAATTTTGATCAAAATTTTAATGATATTTATATTTCAAGATTATATGTCATCTAATAAAAGATTATGCAAAAAAAATTGCTATATAATCTAGGAAACATACAATTGACATCTTTCTTCACACCTGCATCTTTATTTTGCTTAACATTTTATTATGAAGAAAAAACATGTCTAACCACTAGAAAAATAAGGACAATTAACATATTGTCCAGGTAGTTGGATCATAGTGGATATGTCAGGATTTTTTTTCATCTCAGCAGTTTTTTTTATCAAGTTGGAGGTGTAGTTTTGATCTATTCTATTGACTTAAATCAAAAATATGTTTTGGTTTACTATAAAACTGTATCAAATTAAATATTTGTAGCACTCTTGTTTCCTTTTTTATTTTATAATTTAAAATACATATACTATGTCTCCTTCTATTCAAATGCACAACACTAATTGCTACTGCACCAGATGCAATAATAATGATCAAGGAGTTTCCCGAGTATTGAGATGTACTGCTCAGCGTCATAATAAAAGAGCTAGATTTGAAGGTACTGAAATATTCAAGAGCTATATAACTTATTCAGTGCTGTTATCTGTCCACCGAGTAATAATTGCTTTTATTTTTATATTTTATTATTTTAAAAAACATAGCTGAAAAGAGAAGCATGGAAGTAGATACTGAAAGTAAAACATTTTTTATTTGAAAAGCAGAAGAAAAACTAATAATAAACTATTATGTTCTATATTTGTAGTAATCCCAATGTATCAATCCGATTCTGTAGAACAATAGATGGTCAGACCAACTCACCTATTTTGGATATCATCTCGACGTTTGACAACGACATCTTTGGTGGTAATAACTACAATGGTGATGAGTCTTACATGACCTATGACAATGACAGTGATAACAATGGCAAAGAAGACACTGCCGAGATTTATGTTGAAGAGTTTAACAATGAGAGTCAGTTTTAAATACATAAAAAGAATGTGTGTTAATTTTTTTTTAAAAAAAACCCTTTTGCTACTTCTGGTATGCCTGAGAATCCAGTGCACAAATTTATTGCTACTTTTACAATACTGTTTGCAACTCATTACGTGGTCAATAAGGGCTCTGTTGTCTTGATTGAGTTCATCAACGAGCTTTTGAAGATTTATGCACAAGGTTTCCAACTTCCCAAAAGTCTGGCTGGGCTACAGAAAATGACTGACTTTTTGTCTATCACCAAAGGCATCAAGCAATTTGTGTCATGTCCAAACTGCTATTGCCTCTATGAAGAAAACATGTTCATACCTCCCCATTATGTTTTTACAAACGTTGGTGCATGCTCTCCTTGTGGTTGTAAGTTGATGAAAAAGTCAACTTCAGGTGCACTGGTATCAAAGTGAGCATACTTGTACCAATCCCTCAAGCAAGCTTTGTCTGTTCTTTTCCTTCTGTCTGGTTTTGAAAAGCAAATCCATCACTGGAACACGGAGCTTAAGATTGTCAATACTATGTGCGACGTATATGATGGAGCAATGTGGAAAGAGCTGAAGGATGCAAGTGGTGTCTTGTTTGTTGCTTGTTCTCGCTCATTAATGTTGACACTCAACATAGACTGGTTCCAGCCATTTGATGGAGTTAGTTATTCTTCTGGTGCAATTTACTTGGTTGTACATAATCTGTCTTGAGAGGTATAGTTCAAGCCTGAGAACACAATTCTGTTTGGTCTGATGCCTGGTCCCAAGGAGCCAAGATGCAAGGAGATAAATAACTATCTCAGGCTCATGGTAGACAAGATGAAACAGTTGTATGCTGAAATGCAAGTCCTAACCTACAAGTGCCGATCTGGTGCTAATGTCTGTGCTGCCTTGCTGATGGTTGCGTGTGACATCTCTGCTGCCCAGAAAACAAGTGGATTTACAGCTCACAATAGTACATGTGCGTGCTACAAGTGTACAACCCAGTTTCCCAGATTGTCCAACACAAATCAGGTGGACTTCAGTGGATTCGATTATTCTCTTTGGAATATTCATAACGGTGTAGAGAACAGGCTGCATGCTGAGGAGTGGAAAAGTGCAATTACATCCTCAGAAAGGCATCAGCTAGAGGTCGAATATGGTGCTTGATGGTTGTAGTTGCAACGCCTTGGATACTTTGATCTAGTATGTGGAATGATCATTGATCCCATGTATAATTTATTCCTGGGAATGTCAAAGAGAATGATGGACTGGCACTGGAAAAATAGGGTAATTTCATCTATGGCGTAGGGTACTATTATTTGTGGAGTGGTAGCTTAAATTTCCATCACTTTTGTCTTTTTTATTTTCGACGGCAATGATAATGCTCGGTCTGTTTTATTGGATAAAAAAACGAGTTTACTCTTTTTTGTAAAAAATGTCTGCGAGATTTCTTTTTGGGACTTGTAGCCATGTCGCAGAGTCAATAGTTGTAGGAAACTTAAACCAAATGATATCTTTTGAGTGAGATAATAAAGCTTTTTATTGTTGTAATATTTATTTATAAGTATGATGAGGTTAATTGTCGTGATATTACTACAAATATTTTTGTTGTATATGCTCTACAGCCAATAAAATGTACATGACGACATGTTTTAACAAAAGCGTGTATTATTGTATTTTAGAATGAGGCAATCAATTACTGTTTAGAGAACTGCCCATTTTAACAACCGGAATAAACTATGTCATTTTGGAAGCTGGTATAATTTGGAAAGATATATATTAAATTGTGTTCCTGAACAATTTTCTATTCTTGTCAATTCTAAAGACTTAAAAAATAAAACACACGCACACAATATGTCAAACAACAACAACAATTCAGAATGCAAGTACTCTAAATGCTCTTCCAATAGCATGGGATTTGTTTTGGTGTCTACCCAAACACTCAGAAGACATGCACAACAGGATATCGTGAGACAATATCAGTCAGGATCTTCTTGTAAATTCAAATTTAAGAAAATTATTATTGAGACAATTTTAATTAAATATTTATTTTCATATAATATAGCCTCAGTTATAGAAGTAATGTCGAATGACAATGACATGGAGATTGACTTTGAAGACAATGTTGATGCCGAAGATCAAGTTGAAGGTATGCATAGTATTTTTATTAAAGTTTTATAATCATTTATAATATCTAATAATTTGATTCTTTTTTACCTAACAAAACAGCCGAAGACTTACCTCTTTTTGACATTGATTCCTTGTTTGATTCTGAAAGCGAAGATGAGGGTGTCATTGAAGCAACCATTTTGGATATTTCTGATGATGAATCTGATGATGTTAGAGGTTAGTACAAAAAGCACATATAAATCAATAAAGTCAACAAGTATTGATTTTTTTTTCAAATAGAGCACTTTTCTTCATCCAATATGCCAGTCGATCCTACTCATGCTTTCATTGCTTCTTTTGCTGCCTTCTTCATATCCAAATATGTTGTCAATTCTGGTGGTGCTGTTCTGTTAAAGTTTCTTAACGAAGTATTGGCACACTTTGGACAGTCTTTCCGTCTTCCCCTCAGTATGAGTGGTGTCAACTCTATGACCGGTCTCAGCGACGTGACTCGAGGTGTCCAGCGGTTTGTTGCATGTGGCGATTGTAACAAAGTATATGAAGAGTCCGATGTTGTTCCAGAGTGCTGTAATTTCGAGAGACTCTCTGGTAGAGAATGTGGAAACGCTCTTTTCTTTGCAACATCAAGAGCCTTGACTATCCCCAAAAAGATCTACATGTATAACTCCATAATCAAAACATTGTCTATCCTTTTTTGCCGCCCTGGATTCGAAGACACCATCAACCATTGGAGAATCAGAGTGCAAGTTCCAGGCATGATGTTTGACATTTACGACGGTACGAAGTGGAACAGTCTGAAGGATAGCAATGGTTTACCGTTTGTGAATCATGAGCGCTCCATAATGCTTACCATGAACATCAATTGGTTTCAACCTTTCGATGGGGTCACTTACTCCTGTGGTGCGATATACCTTTGCATCAACAACTTGCCAAGATCGGAACGGTACAAGAAGGAGAATGTTGTTTTCGTTGGTCTCATGCCAGGGCCCAAGGAAGCAAAGACAAGTGAGATCAATCACTACCTCCGTCCCCTTGTCGCGGAACTCAACCAGTTGTATGGCGGTGTGGTGATGCCTACCGTACAGTGCCCATCTGGTGCTCTTGTCCGTGCTGCCCTTCTTCTTGTTGCCTGCGACATTCCTGCTGCCCGTAAGACTTGTGGGTTCACCTCTCATTCAAGCACATGTGCATGCAATAAGTGCAACCGACAGTTCCCTCGCCTTCCAGACTCCAATGCTGTGGACTACTCTGGGTTCGTGTTTTCTGAGTGGGTGCCTCGCACTGATGCCGAAAACCGCCGTGATGCCGAGTTGTGGAGAATGGCCAGCAGTGATGCACAGAGAAAGAGATTGGAGAGGGAAAATGGTGTCCGATGGTCAGAATTGCATGACCTGGTTTACTTTAACCTCGTGGAGTGCACTGTCATCAATCCGATGCACAACCTGTACCTCGGAACAGCAAAGAGGATAATGGAGAAATAGAGATCTTCAGGTCTCATCACAGATGCACACTTGGCCAAAATGCAGTTGGATGCTGACAAGCTTGTACTGCCAGGGGACTACACGCCATTAGGGACAAAGATTGGGCGTGGCTTCCCATTCATGAAGGCCGATGAGTGGAAGTCTTGGTGCTTGGTGTACTCTCCTGTTCTCCTGCGTGGTCGTCTACCTGAAGCTCATCTCAATAACTGGACAACGTTTGTCAATGCATGTCAGTACCTCTCAATGCCAAGCATATCCATGGCTCACCTTGATGAAGCCCATCAATCTTTGGAGGCTTTCTGCAGAGAGTGCAAGAAGTTGTATAAAGCCCCATTCCTTTCGCCAAACATGCATCTCCATCTTCATCTGCGAGAGACTGTACTGAACTTTGGCCCGGTTTATGGCTATTGGCTTTTTAGTTTCGAAAGATGCAATGGTATCTTGAAAAACTATGCGACAAATAGAAAAGACGGGTTTGAGGGAACCTATATGAAGAAGTATCTTGAAGAAGCATACCAGGGAGATCTTATTCGCCAAACTTTGCCAATAATTCGACCTGAGCATTCGGCGATCATCCTTGAGCTCACTGCATCCACTGCCAATTCCATAGCCACTTCCACTTCCACTGCCACCTCAATCCAATTCGATATCAATGCTTTTCTTGATTCTCCTGAGATCAACTTTGATATTGTCAAGGGAAACGAGCCTTTGCCCCCTTCCGCACTTCCTTTAGCTCTAAAGGGGGAGATTTCCATGGATGAATCCGAGTATGAGCATTTGTTGGAATACTATCGCGAGACATACGATGATCAAACTCTTGTTCATTATCGTCAGGCTGGTCATTCCGATAATTTTGTTAACAATCGGATACAGAAGTTTGAATCAATCAATCTTCTTGGGCAAATCTACAAGAGCAAAACGAAGAATCAGCGTGGGTCGTTCATGCAAGCCTTGTTTGAGACAAGTGATGGTAGAAGTACCAAGCCATACGCGGGCCAAATTCAGTACCTCTTTGTCAATACTGCTGTAAACTCGTTTGCTGGTCATGCGAGCCAGCATGTATTTGCATATGTACGATGGTACAAGGAAGTTTTACTTCAGCCCAGAGCAGGAGAAGGAGTTGAGGTGAATGAGGTGGGGTTCGAAGATGACAGCATGAACAGCATTCTCCCAGTGCATAGAATCTGCTATCCAGTCGCAGTAGGCGAGCACCTTGGTCTAGAAGGCGA